>NC_088924.1:7132500-7222500 GCF_038396675.1 Hydra vulgaris
GCCAACGCGAAGAAAGAGTCCCAGTAAGCTTTAAGGTAGTTGTAGGAGGTACAATGATAGGGATATTCAGATGATGAAGAAAAATGAGATAATAGTTTTAGAGAGATCAAAATGTGATCAGAAGCACCTAAGGGTGAATGTGGAGAAACTGAGCACTGACTAGGATCAGAAACAAGACATAAGTCGAGTAGAGAAGGTAAATGATTCGGGTTGTCAGGAAAGCGATTTGGAAAGTTGACTATTTGAGTTAGGGATTGAGAAATGCAAAAGTTATGGGCTTTACTGCCTGCAGAGTCACTGACACTAGAGCCAAGCCATTCTGGGTGATGAGCATTAAAGTCACCAACAACAACGATATTGGCTGATGGATAAAGAGAGAGGGCTTTTTTAATATGATCAGAAATAACATCAAAAAGAGTGCAGTCTTGAGATGAAGGAGAGCGATATAGAACAAAGAGAAAGACGATAGACTGAAGTGGTGCTAATTGAAAGCACATGAAATAGCCTGTGGATTCAAACCTAGTTTCCTGACAAATCGGTGAATTCTTACGAAAGTAAATGCCCAGGCCAAACATGTGACTATTAGAGTCTCTATGAGTTAAAGGAAGATAAGCATTAACACTAAGATCACAAGATGAGACAGCTGAACTCAAATTAGTCTCACTAAGAGCAAATAGGTCTGGTGAACTTTGCAAGAGATAAAACTCAACAGAATAAAAGTTTCTTCTAAGATCACGAATATTAGTGAATGATAGGTTTAGAGAATTTTGTGATGACAATGGTTTTTTGTGTTTTATAGTTTTTGGTACTTTATTTATTTTTAAATTTGTTAAAGAACTTGATTCAAAGCATAGATAGTACTCAGAACACTGTTTAATAGCCCCAGCAATTGCCTCATTACCATTAATAAACCCTAAGCTGTAACAAAGGACTCCAAATGTGGCCTTGGCAATGCACACCAATAGTACAAATAGGGACACTATCCATGCACAACATGGCACTGTTAATACTTAGATATTTTTCAGCTGTTGATGGAATCAGCCTCTCTGAAAGCTAACACAGAGTTCGGGAAACCTGACTATCAGCTGGCCTCAGAACCACAAAACTGAGTTTTAGAGCTGTACCCTTATTTGGAGATAATAGAATGAGTTGCCTAGTCATAAAAACAGGGACATAAGCAAAACCCATGCATTGAGCCAACAAGATCCAGCATTTAACATCCTAAACTGGAAACAATGTATTAAAAATACATCTGCGCCAGCCTAATAGATGAAGAAGGGGTGTGAGGATGGTCAATAGATAGAATCTGTTTACCCCTTATGTCCTTGCATCCGGCCTAGGCCTAGGAGACCTTTTATAAGACAGTAGCTGGATGCATTTAACATCTGCCCAAGATGAGTATTTTTATTGAGACACCATCTCTAGCCTTTAATTAACCAAGAGCCCCAAGGTAGAGGGTGTTTTAAGTCGGAGTTAGCATCTCCTAGCCTTCGCCTAAAAAGGTGTATCCTACAAGGCAACAGAACATGAAGTAGATTGTACTGGGTTACATGTCACCAGTAGCAGGATAACCTGACATGATAATTAATAAAAAAATTAAATTGTAATTTATATTTTATTACCTTATTATATTTGTATATAAAATTAAATTAAGTTTTTTAACCCAACTGAAGGTTACTATAAAATAGTCGAAACATGTATTGTAATTTTATTTGTTAAAAAAAAAGGTTTTTATTGTGGAAAAAATTAGTCTTGTTTTTCAATTGTTTTATATACATATATATATATATATATATATATATATATATATATATATATATATATATATATATATATATATATATGTATTAGGGTGGTCTTTAATTTTCAAAGTTTGATTTTTGTACAGGGCACCCTTGAATTTAGTTTATATGAATGCATAAAAAATTCACATAAAAAATCAGCTAAATCTGAAAACATTTAGAGGTCCCTACCACATATATAATAGTTAAGTATCATGTGGGGTTCCGTGGCTGCATTTCACTAGTTGTTATGCTGGTGAACTCTTTCATTGCACACTATACCGCCTGCATAATTTATCAATATGTTACTTATTTATTGTTAAATTATCCAGAATGCATTTCACCAGCTGTCAGCCATTTGTAATCAGACACTGACAGACACTCACTCAATATAACAATAATATTTGATGAATCTGAATTAGTGACTACTGACTCTCTCAGGGAAACTTTCATAACAACTGACCTAGTGGATACTGGATCAAAAGTGAGTGTTTTCTTTGTTTATTTTTGCTTAAATATTAATTTGCCAAATTATATTGATTTAACAATGAATTATTATAAAACAGACAGAATGACCGATCCGCTGTGCTAAATCCATTTTAAATTGTTAATTAATATCAAGTGCCTGAGTGCCATAGTATTGAACTTGACTTTTCATTTATGCACATAATTGTGTATTTTATTTATTGGTTTTAGACCTTGTCAGAGTTTTCATACGTCATTGTTGTTTATATATATTGCATAACATAAATTTTGTCAGTTAGTTTTCTGAGTTCTATAAGTTTTTGTTAGAAATTACATATAATTTGAATAACTAAATTGGATGGTAACAAATAAAATTTATTATTTTAAGGGAGATGGCTAATGCTTGCTGTAGGACTTCGAAACCAACTACAAGACGAGAAACTGAGTTGTGGCTGATAGGCCAAATGTCTGAAATTCTCAGCTCTACAAAGTTACCATCAAAGAAGGAAGTCATGGCACTTTTCTTCTATTACAAAGAGGCCACCAAACAGACCGTTCGTGAAGCATCACATTTAACAACTAATGACGTTCTTGAAGTGTGGGCTAAAGCCCGCATCCCGACACAGTTGAAGAAACACGTTGTTGAAAAAGTTGAATGTCTGTTCCATGAATATGACAAACTGAAGAAAAATAAGGAAAATAAAGCAAAGCGCTCTGAAAGTCTACTGAAGAAGGAAGAAGAATGGAAGGATGGCTTAGAGAGTCTTTTTGACATTCTCATGGGGACGCCATGAAGATGATTAGCATGCAGGAGGACAGGAAGTTCCTGTTAGCTCAGCGTGAGGCGGGACAACGTGGTAAGTTGGGAAGTGTTGACAAAGCCACGGCCAAAAGAGAAAGAGATGTTCACAGTAGAGAAGAAAACTTTAAGAGAAGAAAAGAGAAGAAGAACAGGACAGAGTGGCCAGAGAGGAGAAAGCTATTCTTCAAAATTCCGAAAGCGAACAGAAGTCTGGTAATGATAATGAAGCATTTGGTGAGCCATCATCAAGCACAACTTCAAAGAGAACTAAATGTAAACGTGGCACACACAAAATACTGAATGACAAGTTAGCAGTATGTCTGGATATGGCAAAGGTCAGTGATAGAAATGCTGCACTAGTCCTGACTCCAGCACTGCAGCACCTCGGTCATGGCCCAGCAGAGTTTAATATCAATCGATCGTCCATTCGAAGAGAAAGAATGAAATGTAGGCAGAGAATGGCAGAGAACTTAAAAGCAGAATTCAAGCCAACAGTTCCACTAACAATACACTGGGATGGGAAATTGCTGAAAGATATCAGTAGCAAAAAAATTGTGGACCGGCTCCCAATCCTCGTGTCTGGACTAGGAGTTGACCAACTTCTTTGTGTACCGAAGCTGCCATCTGGAACTGGAGAAGCTGCAGCAACAGCTGTTTATGATGCAACTGTAGCATGGGGCATAGCTGATAAAGTCAAGTGCGTGTGCTTCGACACTACTTCTGTCAATAATGGTCCAAGATATGGTGCTTGCATCCTACTGGAGCAGAAGTTTGACAAAGATTTGCTCTGGTTTGCTTGCCGTCATCACATTTTAGAAATAGTCTTAGAGGCAATGGTTACTCTTTCTCTTGGCCCTTCAAAGGGTCCAGACATCATGACTTTTAAAAGGTTTCAAAGCAGTTGGGAAATCATTGACCGGTCAAACTTTCAGGCATCTAGTTCAAATGACATCGTGCACAGTGCCATTTCCAGTGTTGCAAATGAAATTATTGCATTTGCTGAAAACCAACTGCAACAGTTTCAGCCTCGTGATAATTATCGCGAACTGCTAGAGCTGACAATAATGTTTCTGGGAGGCATTCCATCTAAAGGATGCTCATTCAAAGCTCTGACAGGACTGCATCGAGCCAGATGGATGGCCAAGGCTATTTATTCATTGAAAATATGGATGCTGAGAAGCCAGTTCAAGATGACAAAGAAAGAAGAGAAGGGAATAGCAGACGTGTGTCTTTTCACAGTGAATCTGTATGTCAAGGCCTGGTTTAGAGCGCCGCCAGCGCCATCTTCGCCTCATGTTGATCTCGAGCTTATCAAGGAGATTGACAAATACAAGGCACAGAATCAAGCAGTCTCTCAGATCGCAATGAAGAAAATTTTAGGACATTTGTGTGGTACTTGTCAGAAGAACTGATTGCATTGGCTTTCTTTGATGACGAAGTCTCCGATGACACTAAACGTCTGATGGTCAGTGCCCTGCAAGCACCGGGTGCAGAACATCCTTTGAAGAGGATAACTGTTGATCCTATGCTGGTGAGCTCCAAGAACTTGGAAGACTTTGTCACCGAGAGCAGTCGAAGATTCTTCACCATCACTGGTCTACCGTTAACTTTCCTCAACAAAGATGTGAAGCTTTGGTCTGCAGATGCTGACTATCAGTTGGCGAAGAACACTGTCAGTAGTATGAGAGTTGTGAATGACATAGCAGAACGTGGAGTTGCCTTAATGGACGAATACAACAAGCTGCACACAAACGATGAGGAGCAGAAACAGTGCCTTCTCTTAATTGTAAAGAAGTACCGCCAGCGACTTCCTGATCGAGCGAAGATTACCCTGGCAATAGACTAACTAGACGGTTTTTGTCACTTTGACAGTCTCAATACAGAAGGACAATAATAACTACAATATGTAACACTGTAACAGTTGTTTAAATGTGCTTCAATAAAGCAATGTTGTGCTCTGTGATCATATTTGTCCTAATCATTCATATTGTAGAATACTGAGCATATGAGCCTTCTGTGGGCACTTTTATAGATATAAACTCTGCAGTAGGGACCTCTAAAATGTATTTTTTTCAAATAAAATTTTCAGTACAATTATTTTTTCATAAACGTCAACCATTCAAGGGGGTGCCCCGTCAGAAAACTGAAGAAAATATATATACACACACACATACATATATAAATATATATACATAAGTGTGTGTATATATATATATATATATATATATATATATATATATATATATATATATATATATATATATATAAATATATATATATATATATATATGAATAAAGAAAATATCTTTATACTATCATATATAATATTGTATACTTAAAAGAGTGCTCAATAGATAACCTAGATATATATAGTATATATGTTACTGTTACCTTCAGTGCCAGGAATTAGCTAAATACTAATGTTTATAATATAATTTAATATTGTAATTCTGAGTTTCATGTGTTACCACAATCATCAGGCAAGTAGTCAAAGTTTAATTTTCTACGATTTGTTGAGTGAACGTTATGGTTTATATTTGTATTTTGGATCGTTACAGGATGGAAATTTATTAGTTAGGTTAATAATATTATTAATTTGTTCTTAGTTAGCTAATAATTGTGAAATAGTTATATGTTTAATGTTGTTTAAAATATTTGGGGGGGGGGGGGGGGATGAGGGGGGGGGGGGTTAGACTTGAGAATAGACAATGCTAGTATGTTCCATTGTTACATCAAAACTCCCATGATTCAATTTTTTATCCACTTGTTATTGTTGTAGTAGAGGAGGGAATTTCGGCTATGTATTATAATTCGAAGTTGGTAGGGCTTTACCGTGATGATGGCTTGTTAATAATACGTAATTCTAACGGCCAAGGAATGGAGCAAATGCAAAAAAACATAATCCAAAAGTATAAATCTGTTGGATTTTATTTTTAGTTTATATTTTCTTTATTCACTTCCTAAAGGTCGAGAAGGCCATTACAGTCGGAGACTACGTTTTGTGGTTACAACCCTCCTCAACCTTATAACTTCAATTTCAAATAGATATAAAAACAAATCTTAAATCAGTTAACTTCCTTGATGTCACTTTTGATTTAGCCCAAAACACCCATAAGCCTTACAAAAAACCCAACAATAATCCTTAATACATCCACACATCTTCTTATCACCCACCACAAATTATCAAACACTTACCTACTTCAATATCCAAAAGACTTTCACAAAATTCCTCCAGCGAAGTTATATTTAATCAGTCTAAAAACGAATATGAACAAGAACTAAAAAAATGGTGGATACAAAAACTACACCTTTTAATATCAGATCATCAATTTTTTTTAATACATAAATAATGCACATAATCACATAAACAAATATTTTAAACAGCATTAAACACATAATTATTTCACAACTATTAGCTAACTAAAAACAAATTTATAATATTATTAACCTAACTACTAATCAATTTCTGTCCCCTAATGATCCAAAATACAAATATAAACCGTAATGTTCAATAAATAAATGGTAGTAAAATTAAACTTTGACTACTTGCCTGATGATTGTGGTAACACATGAAACTCAGAACTGCAATATTAAATTATATATATAAGCTAATTCCTGGTACTGTGGGTAACAGTAACATATACTATATATAATATATATATATATATATATATATATATATATATATATATATATATATATATATATATATATATATATATATATATATATAGGGTGTGAGAAGATGTTTTAAGCACCTATAGAATATAATATAGTACTATTGAAGGTATAACAATGAATGTATATTAGAACCATATATAATATAAAACCATGAATAATGTAACTTTAATATTTTGATTGAAAAGCAATTTGTATAAACAAGAAAGAATAAAAATTACAACTTACATAAATGTGATTAAAGAGAGGAATACTGGTCTTCTTTTTTAAACATGCTTCATAATGCAAAACTATGGCTTTAGCTTCCATTAAATTTATGCTCAAAAAGTTATCGACATTGTGACTGGATTTTATGACTGAAACACATGAAAGACAAAGATAAACAACATCATACCCATCACGTGAACTTTTATTTAAGTTTGGCTTTGCAATGCCAACATAAAAATTTTTAAAATCTTGCTCATTAACTTTCAATATAATGTATACAGTAGTACTTTTTTTAACACTCTGAAAAATGCTTCTTTTAAGGTATAATTTTCTTGTTTTAAGCGAGTGCATTATTTTAAGTAATGGCATGGTGCATATAAAAAACTGTATTAGTGCTTGTGACTTTAATAGCTTTGATATGTTTAGTAGTTCTATTTCTGTCCATGAATTTGAACGTGGAGTTATAGAATTATATAAAAGATTTTGTAGTGGAACTAATTTTGAAGCAATAGAATCACCTTTATTATCTTCAGAAAGAGTTGCCGGTTTGTTAGTAATAATATTATTAGTTTGTTTATTTATAACAGTTGTTGTACTAGAAACTATTGGAACTGAAGTAGTTTCTTTTTTTTCAATATCTACACTTTTTAAATCCGATAAACTATTTGACATTTTACTGCTTGTAGAATGACTAGTATAATAAATACTTTGTTCAGACAAAACTGTGTTATTTAGTTTATTGTATTCTAAATTGTTTGTTGCTGGACAAATAAAGGAATCATTTAATGTTTCTAAATCAACAGGTCTCTGAACGCTTTTATTGTTGTTCTGTTCATCATTTTTTAAGTTAGGGATAATAGGCAGCATTACTTCAGAATTTGATACGCTTGAAAGTGGTTTTATCTAATTAAAAAAAAAAAAAAATACTTTAATACTAATATCTAAAACTAATTGTAAATAGCAAAGAATATACAAGGAGTGAACATTACAAAACCAGATAATTAACTTTTTTTTCTAAATTCAGAAATAAAAATAAAAAAATATTTTTTAGTAAATCTATCTGCTAAAAAATTAAAAACTAAAGCTAAACAGTATATAGAGTAAACTGGGGTAAGAGTAAACAAAAAAAAAAGTGAAAGATTTAGCAATTTTGTTTCTTTTGCATTTATTGAAAGCTAAAACAACAAATCTTTAAAAATGTGAGGCACCATTTTGTAAAGAACTTTGTGCTCAAAAAAAAGGTGTAAAAATTATTTTTAAAAAAATTTAATTTTGCTTTAGCAAACCTCAAAATTCTCACCCTCATAAAAAATTTTTTTTTTTTTCTAAACTCCCAAAACTAAAATTAAATTTTACTAAACAAAAAAAGCTGTTTTGTAGAGAATTTTATTACGATCAAGATTCTCTTTTCAAAATTGAATTTGTTAGTTCTGGAAAAAAGTTATGAGCAAAAAACCAATATAAATGTTTTGCGGGGGAAGAGTAAACATGCTAATTGCTCACATTTATGCATTAAAATAAGCACGGTTAAACTAATTAATTGTTTTTAATTATTTTAAGCATAAATAATTATGGCAGCCTTTGCTATTTATCTGAAAAATTTTGCTATTTATTTAAAAAAATTACAAATTACTCAAACATTTCAAGTACCATCTCCATCATTGTCTCCATCCAAGGCTGCTTCATTATCCTCAACTGAGCATGTTCATCATCATCTTTAACCAAGCCTGCTTCATCATCCTCATCCCAGCCTATATCATCATCTAACATCAGTCAGCATCCAACTCCAACGATTTGCCAACTTCAAAATTTAACAACAACAGCAGTGACTCCTGCTCAAAGGTATTAAATGTTGCAACACTTTTTGAAAAATATTTTACAGCGCCATCATATTGAAAAATATTTTACAGTGCCATCATATTGACACGCAAAAAAAACACCAAAAAAGTCAGCATTTTAAGAGTTGAAGGCCAGTATCTAAGTACATCTGAGGTGCTCGAGAAACTAAAGCAAGACAATGAGGCCAAAAAGTCAAAGCAATCAAAGAAACGCAACATTCACTTCATTGATGCTTCAGGTGAAACTCAGCAAGTGCAACATTCAAAAAAACCAAGACAAGACAAAGACATCAAGAGGTGCAAAAAGTGTCGCAGAGTTTGAGAAGAAGCATTGCCAACTCAAAACAAAATGTGGTACCAATGTGAAGCTTTTAGTTGCAAGTCTTGGGTTTGTTGATTGTGTTTACCCAAAAAATAAAAAATTGGTGAAGAGTTTTTTTGCATAAAAAAATGCAGCGAACCTGCTGCTGCTGATGAAAAAACTCTTTTTTTTAATTAATAAATAGTTTTTTTTCGCATATTTGATTAAAATAGTTTTTTGTTAACTTAACTTCTAATAAGATTAGTTTTCATTTTATTTTTGATTAACTTTGCTTGATTTTCTCAATATCCTTAAAAATTGTTATTAATAATTAACTAGTTTATTTTTCCCCAATTATAAGGGGAAAAGTAAACGCTTTTTTTCTTCAAAAAAAATCGATTTTTTAAAAGATTTTTAAAACATTTTTTCTTAATTTTTATTTATATAATGTAAAAAATTCTCTTTAAAACAAAAACAAAAATAAACATAAAATATTTTTTCTTTAAAAAAATATTTGAATTTGAAGCTAAACTGTTTACTTTTAGCCCAGTTTACTCTATGAGTAAAATGATATTTCAGATAAAAAATTTGTAAAATGTTTTTTAATTTTATTTTTATATAAAAATAAAAAAACGTTCTGATTTTGCATGCATTTTTTTGTAAATCTGACTTTGATTGGAACTACTTTTAAATTCCACTTAACACTGACAACTTTAATAATCATTATACTTGGTTTAATTTACGGTAGACTATGGTGTAAAAAGCCCTCTATGCCTTTGAGTAACTTAGTGATGTTTGGTACCTCTAATTTAATATTTTTTAAAGGATTGATCAAATTAAAATACAATTACAACCCTTTTCAATATATTAGTAAACAATATCTATTGATTTCATCAGTAAAATGCAATTAAAGAAAATTTAACTTGTGTTGTTAGAAAAGATACAACGCACTCACAGTTTCATTTAATTTTCTAGCTGATTGGGATTCTTATCCAATGTATGAGTGGTTTAAGTTGCCATTCAAATCATACAGGCCAATATTATACGGTTGCTATGAATAGTATGTATTTTGTACTGTAACTAATGCAAGTGATTGTTGCAAGTTGTAAAGAATTGTGTATATATTTGACTTTCTTTCTTTAAGAATATCATAAGCTTAGCTTGCAGCTTGAAGTTTTCAGCTTAATTAAAAAAACATCCCTTTCTATCTTTTTAATTGCAACTTTTCACTATTTGGCTGAGATAGTCACATGTAAAAGAACATGTAATCAGAACCAGGCAGTTTAAGTGATACACTAAATTCACCAACAAATATTTGCTAAAACATTTTGTAGAACACAGAGTGATCAATCAAAAGTGACATTTCAAATATTGTGTACACCTTTTTAGTACTTTTCAAACTTGTTGCCAAATAAAGTCATACACTTTTTTTAATAATGACTTTTTAATAACACTTTTTTTAATAATGACTTTTTTTTAATAATGACCATAATGACTTTAATAGGAAATATTAATTGTAAAATAAATCTCTGGCAAACACAAATTATAAATCATTAAAAAATCTAACTAAATATAAAGATAAGAATCACTTTAAATTACTTTAGATTCTAAAAAATACCACTGTGAGGCAATAATAAATAATATAGGACCAGACATGGTAAAATTAATAGTACTAAAATGATGTGCATCTGCCTTTGCTTTACCACTCACTATGATTTTTGAGAAATCACTCAAAACCGGAAATGTACCAATTAAATGGAAATTAGCAGACATAATCCCAATATTCAAAAAAGAAAAGTGGCTAATTGCTAGTAACTACAGACAAGTTTCAACAGTCTCTAAAGTACTTGAAAGTATTATATCCAACACAACATATAAACATATGTCAAATAATGGTCTATTAAATAAACATCAACATGGATTTTTAAAAGGGAAATCTTGTTTAACAAATCAAATTGAAACAATGGACCTTTTGAATAAATCGCTAGCATAAAACCTTACAGTATCTATTTGTTATCTTGACTTTACTAAAGCCTTGGACACGGTACCTCATGAACGATTATTAATCAAACTAATGTCATATGGAATATCACAATAGTGACTTTTTAACTAATCAACACCAAAGATTGATACAAGGCAATGAAGCATCAAACTGAGAAATGATAACAAGCGGTGTTCCCTAAGTATCAGTAATTTCTATAATCTCATTCATTATATTATTATATACTATTATATTCATTATACTTTTATCAACAATTTACCAGAAATTTCAAAACATTCTAAGCTCTTTGCAGATGACATCAAGTTAATTGGGAAAGTAGCTAACTCTAAGAATGGCCAATTACTTCAGAATGAAATTAACCAAGCTTGCAAATGCCCAGAGATCTGGCAATTACAACTTAATAGTGAAAAATGTTGTATTATGCACTTTGGAAAAAATAACCTTCGCTATATTTATAAACTAGGTGACAAAATATTAACAGTCTCTGATACTGAAAAAGATCTCGGAAATACAATGTCATCAAATTGCGAATGGAAAAATCACATAACCAATTGTACATCAAAAGATTATTCAATGTTTGAAATGTTGAAAAAAATATTTCATTACATCAACAAAAAAGTGTTACCATATGTAAAAGATACTATATGTAACATTTATAAGACCCCACTATATGTAGTATTTAGAAGACCATGAATCTTTGATACAAGCATAATGCCCATACCATAAAAATGATATTAACGCACATGAAAAAGTCCAACGTTATGCCACTAAATGGATACCCCAGATTCGAAAACAAGGTTATGAAACAAGAATTAAAATACTTGGCTAATACACTGGAACACTGGAAAAAAGAAATAAGAGAGGCGACATAATTATCAAATATATAATATATATATATATATAATATATATATATATATATATATATATATTATATATATATATATATATATATATATATATAAATATATATATATAGAACTAGATTATAATATTTCTGCCTCATATCAACCCAACACAAGGGGCCATATTTCAAAATCAGAAAAAAAAAATTAAAAACTGCAAACTTTGTCATTAATTCTTAACCAATAGAGTCTCATCAATGCGGACACTGCTTGATTCTAAGGGTTTTAGGTTGATGTTTAAAAGACATGAGGTTTTTCTTCAGATTCTATTAATATGTATATGTACGAGCTGGAATGTGTTGAAAATAAAATTAAAAGCGTTCCTTCTTAGTCCAAAATAATTAATTTCCGAAATCCAGAAAATAGTGCTTAAAAAACAATATCATTTGTATTATTTTAGCTATAATGACTTTACGGTTATGTGCATCTAGAAACAATATTTTTGGGTCCGTTATATACCTTACAGGTTTCAAAGCAAAATAAAATTAAATCAAAAACTTTTCTTTTATTAATTAAACAATAAGATCATATATATTATATAAATAAGTTAAAAAAATTGAAATTAACTAATTTAAATTCTTATAGACCTGTAGGTGGAAGCAACTTTTTTAAGCCTCAATTCATGGTTTCTGTTAGTCTCTGCGACAGCATTGCGCTTCCATGTTTTCGTTAAATTTTTAAGTACAGCCTCGGATGTTTGTTCTGAAAAAAGTCCAAGAGCTTTCTGACTCCTATTGAGAAAATCTACAAGGCGGTATTTAATAATATGGAACTTCCAACCAAGTGGCAATGTTTTGACGAACACATCTTTACAATAGTATTCTAAATATTCAGCAGATTCAATAAACTGCAAGATATCTTTACTGTATGAAGGCTTTAGCATCATGCCAAAACAACTTTTTGCAACTGAAAAATTTCAAGTATAGGATTAGAATATATATATATATATATATATATATATATATATATATATATATATATATATATATAAATATATATATATATAAATATATATATATATAAATACATATTTATATAATTGTTACCTTTTCTAAACTTCTGCAGGGTTTCAACGCAGGGGTATAACTGAATTGGTGTTACCAGCATCATTTAGTCTAATAACTTGAGAACTTTACCACAGTTGGGTCCATTCAATCAGCCACAATTATAACCATGCCACATTACAGTTTTCTTGTCCAAAAAGGATTTCAGGCCCTTATTAACTAAAAGAATGTCAACAATTTTTGTCATAACATGCTCATAAATGTGAAGTTTCGGAGGAGGGATGGTATCAAGAATAAATTTTCTAGGATCTATCTCAAGCAAACATGAGTTAGAAATATTATTAAATAATTGCATAGTCTTTTAAGGATACCCTGCATCTTGGTACAGATAGATTAATTAATTTAGTAAGCATTCCAAGATTATGGTTATTCTCCTTGACGTTACGTGTCAAACTAACGTTTGGCACGTAACGTCAAGAACTATCACCTTGTTCACTCCTGAGTCTTTCTCGTTTCTATTTTGCTCCTCTAACTTTGTTTCATCGAAAATATTCATTATAATCAGAAAATTAATCATAATTGAATAATAATTCTAATTTTATTTGAGTAATATAAATTAGGTTAAATTACTAAACCTTCAGTGAACCCTGTCCTCTGTCAATTCCAACTCTAACAATGGCTTTCATAGGATCTAATCCACATAGAGAGCAGATTTTTTGAACAAGTCTGGTGAGATCTTCAATGTATACAATATTTTTCAACACTGAGATTTCAAGTTAATCTTCCTTTCCATTAAAAAAAAACAATTTTTTTGTAACTGTAAAACTTATCTAGAGCATGAGACGGCTTCATAACCGTAGTAATTGAATTCTTTTCAACACCTAATTGTGAAATACCATACTGTAAACAATGTGATATATTAAATATTATAGTTTTTTTGAAAAAAGTAAATAAATGTACTGCTGTTTAAATTATGTTATAAAATATTTAGACACCTAAATGACCAAGATCTTTTCGTAAATCTCTAAGAATATCACAAACAACATTTTCAAACAGATCATGATTTTTCTTGATATCAAATATTGTATCAGTAGAGACTACTTTGTTTTTTTTAGTACTACAGGCAAGAGTGATCCTCCGAAAATTAGAATAAAATATTGCAAAAAGTCATTTTAAATAAATAAGAAAAAAAATAAAAATCTACCAGTGGATAATTGTAGCGAATTTTCATTTTCAACTCAAAACTTTAAAACAGTTGAGGTTATTTGCTCTGACATCTTTTCATTCTTGGAAAGAATAAGATTCTTAGCATTTTGAACAGCTGATGTTCTCATGCATGGGTGCCTAATGCCCTTTTCAACTAGTTGAAAACGATCTGTGCAGAATGAGTTTAATCTTTCAATGCAGAGATTTTCATTTGACTCAATGATATAATCTCTTAAGATAAAAATCTTGTGGCTGCGTTTGCTGATACCATACAGCAAATTGGACATAAGCATTGATCCTCAGCTGGAGCAATCCTTCCTATCTTTATAAGTAATTCTCTTCCACTTTTCCTATTCTATTTGGGTTAGTAACCTCTTCTATTATTTTTACAGGCTTTCCTTACTGTGAACACGATTATTTGTATTTTTAGTGAAATATTTTAAAAAAAGTTTAATAAATATAATAAAATATTTATAAAATATATTAACCTTTTTGGCAAAGAGAGCATTTTTGCAACAGCAACAAAGTCCAGTGGGAAATGCATTTATATCAAAACTGAACCCTTCGTGTACATAGTCTCTTCGCAGTATGCAATCATGAGTGAATAGGGTCACCAATGATGGCACACTGTGAAGAGAGTAGCAGTCTATTTTGTTACAGCAACAAAAACAAACTGAATCTCTGGACTCATTATGATTTTTTTCCCTTAAAAGATGAGCCATTTGATATGTCATAGTTATGTACTTTTATTGTTATTTAAAATAAATGTTTATTAATTAAAAATGTTATAAAAAGTAGTTATACTTTTACAAAACAAACAAACAAAAAAAGGCTCTAAAATTTTTTACAATATTTCTAAACAAGTCATCAACCCCTTTAAGAGCTTTATTAGTGAAACTATTTAAAGAATTATTATATATTAAGTTAACTACATTTCGAAGACAAAAAAAATGAAATGTCACGTGGCTTTATATGATTTTTGTAATAAAAGTAAGCTTAAATAATAAAGTTAATATTGTTTTTTAAACGCTAATTTCTGGTTTTCAGAAACTATCAATTTTGGGCTAAGAAGGAACGCTTTCGATTTTATTTTCAACACATTCCAGCTCGTACATATATATATCAATAGAATCTGAAAAAAAACCACATGTCTTTTGAAATTCAACCTAAAACCCCTACAATCAAGCAGTGCGGAACTAACTACCAGATTCTATCAAAAGCTTGAACTTATTCAAAACTTGCATAAATGTCTTGAGTTATATAATTTATAATTTAATTTACCTAGAAAAACTAAACAATGTATATGCTGTCAAAGTGAAATTAATTACTATTAATTTCATTCATAGTTTTTCAAACAACTACAGCTTTCTATTATATTTTATATTAACTTGCACTTAATTTGCATTTAAGCAAAATCTTATTAAAATAGCTGCTTTTGAAATTACTTTTGATTTATGAAGATGTAGAAATATAGATGTAATGCTATACAAAAAAAAAAAAAAAAAAAAAAAAAAAAAAGTGTGATCTATCTAGTTTTGTAAGTCCACTCTTCATATGTCAAACATATAAAAATATTTTACAATAACAAGTTTTTACTAGTCATAATTTTTTTTTTGACAGAATCATGTAATCATGTATTATTACCATAGCAACTGAACTCAACAAATTCGTCATACTATTGTACGTTTTATTTAATTTGCTTTTAAAAATATTTAGATTGAAAAAAATAAAAATATTTACAAATTTTACACATTTTAAAAAGTATTGATTATCTCACAACAATAAACATAATATTAGTTTTAACCAAGCACAACCACAATTATGCTCTAATTATTGTTATTGTTATTACTATTATTAGTATTTTTATTATTATAGATTTTTTTAAGCAGTAGCAGTCTAGTGGTACAGCGCTCAATTTTTTTAAGGAGAATTTCAGAGTTTGATCCCCACCTTGTCCCTAGTAGTACCGCGCTCAACTTGTTTCTCTGTGCAGCAACCTTGTTTGTCAAGGTTAGTGTTTTGGAGTTAAGAGAGGTTGTAACCACAATAAAGTAGTCTCCTTAATTGTAGTGGCCCTCTCAGCCTTGGGGAAGTGAATAATATCTATATATATATATATATATATATATATATATATATATATAAATAATAATGTTTTTAAACAACTTTTTTAATAATGTTTTTTTTATTACTTATCAGTTACCGAAAACATATTCGTAATCATAATTTATTTTCATAAATTAAACGAACGTCATTAAAACTTTATGTTATTGAATTGAAAATAAACTTAAAACAAAATGTCTTATTAATAAAATATTTACATCAAAATAAATTGTGCATTTTTTAAACTATTATGACAAAAAATAATTTTTACATTTAAAAGGAATTTATATATTTAATTCCTTAAGATAAAACTTAAAACATTTTACTTTCTTTAACAAATTTTTAACAACAAAAAAATTATTAACCTAACTGTTTCTTTAACAAAAAATCTATTAGTTTACAACTGCGGTTAATTTCTTTTATTTACAACTTTATTTCTTCTGAATAAACGTCACGTTAACGATATCAAAAGATAATTTAAATATTCTAGAAGATAAAAGTTTTTGCGTAACGCAAAACTGCTGAACGCGTAGGCAAATCACCTTTTCGCAGGCAAAATGCGAGCTGCATAATGCTTAACAAGGCCTGATATATATATATATATAATTAAATTTTCTATATGGTCATTAATTTATGTTAGTAATAGATTAGATTGTAATAAAAAACAGAATTACAGAATGTTTTTATCACAGAATTGTAATAAAAACAATTTTAAAATATATATTGAATATATAACAATATATATGAACAAATTATTTTAAGTTACATTAACATAATTTGAACAATATGTTATAACAATAAACATATGGACACATAAATTTCAGAATATATATATTGAACTATATACAAACTATATATTTTCAGAATATATTGATTATTTTTAAACATGTTCATTCAATGTTTTGAATTGTTTTAGTGACATTTGTTGTACAAAAATAATTATCTAGTATAAAATATATAAACAACAGCATACTAAATTTTTAATTTTTAAATCTTTTTTTGTAATATTACGATCTATATAGTTTAGATTGTCATCAGGTATCCAAAAATGGTAATATAAAAACCGGTACAAAATCAAATGTAATTTAAAACAAAAATATTGAAAATTTAAATCAAATAGCAACTCTGGGGTGTACTCTATGTGCTTGTGTGTGGGAATTTATATTGGGGAAACAAAGCTGATTATTTTGCAAAGAAGCATTGAACACCAAATAAACAGCATAAACAGCAATTGAAGACATGGGTGCAAAAATTAAATTAAAAAACTAATTTTTGGGGGGTTTAAATCCAGTAATGAAAATACCAGATTAGACAAATAACAAAGTAACTACGTTTTCAAAATGCATACTGTATTTCATTATTTATAATGTTAAATCACATTAAAATAGTGTGAACCTATCACCAGTTAGTATGCAAAGCTATTCTTGGAATATGGATCATCTTGTCCTGCATCTTGGCACTTCAACAATTAGGTTATAAAACCACACGCAGTTTTGTGGAACATATTTCTCTGCAAGTTCTTTTACTTGTAAATACTTTAGAGGCTTCACTAGCATTGCTCCTGAATAATCCTGAAGTTGAACGTCATTATTTGGTAAAGTGGAACAGGCTCCACATTTTTGAAGGACAAAATCTTCTTTTAAAATACCTCTGGCCAAACTGCTGCACTGCACATAATTTTTTATGGTAAGAAACTGTGTTCTGGTTGTGGATATCAATGTATTGATAAATTTTTTTACTATTGGTAAATTTTCCAGTATGAGCAAAAGAGTAACTGTAAATCTAAAATTATTTCTTTTTTAAAAAAAAGAAAAAATTTCTTAAATTTCTGAAAAAAAAAAAAAATTTAATTTAAAATAATCTAAAAAAAAATTAATTATAATAAAATAATAAATATGTCTTAAAAAACTATAACATGTCTAATATTACTTGATGGTTATAAAAGAATAAAATAAGTAAATATTTTGAAATAATAATAATTTTTTTTTGTTTTTTTGTTTTACTTAACTTGTAATGTACTTTTAACATTTTAATTTTATTTAGATTTATTTTACAATGAATACAACTCTCGAATAAATATAAAAAAAAAGACTTAACAGAGAAAAATTACTAATAAAATTGATAACAAAAGACTCAAAAACCTTTTACCTAAAAATACAAGAAATTAATATAAAAATACAAGATTTTATTTAAACAGTCGACCTAAGCTACTTAAATGTCATGTTATCTAAAATTTTCTTGTGTTAGCTGAAATGTAACTAAATTTTCTTGCGTTGGCAGAAATACCAACTAAATTTTCTTGCGTAGGCTGAAATGCAACTAAATTTCTTGTGTTGGCTGAAATGCAACTAAATTGGAAAAAGTTCTTAACATTTCAAAACTAGGATCAATGAGCATCTTAAAAATTCATCTATGAATTACAAAAATTTGACTATTTGTGAATCTTTTGAGGTTTTCCACCAGTGAAACAAATTGAAGGTAAAAGTGCTCTACATTAAGTGGGAAATCTCTTTACATTTTTTTGTAAAGTCTATATTTAATATTTATTCTAGAGTTTTTATTATAAAATAAATCACTTGAAAATAAAGAAGAAAATTTACAGAACTTATCAAGAATAAAAATATTGTGAAATTTTTGAAAATTTGGAGTATAACAAAATGAAATTGGACATTAAAGATAGTAAAAAAAAAATTAAAACTATATCGTAAAAAAATCCTTAAAAAGATTTTTTTTTTTAAATACTTTTTTTAACAAAACAATTTCTTTACTTTTAAAGGTTGAATGAATTGTTTAACAAAATCATTATTTGTTGTAAATTAACTCCTGTCAAAAAAAGAAATTTATATAGAAAAAAATTGAAGAGAATTATTTTAATAACCTCTTCTTCATTCTGAACCATTTCATCAACATTCTCTTTCACTAAAAATAAATTTAAGAGAAACTTTATAAATATAATAATTATAAAATATATAATTATCAAACATTAAAAATTTATAAAATTATAAAATATATAAGATTTATAAAATTAATAAAAATAACTTTTCATTCAAATGATTTTCTTTGTTTAAAAAAACAACCTATTTTTGTAATTTCATAATTGACTATCAAATTGTCTGGTATTGTTCTTAGCTCAACCAATAAATATGATGTGTTTGCTATTGTTACTGTACATTTTATTTCAATCTTTAATACACGATTAGTTGTTAATTCAGAAAATTTTTGCTGAACCTAAAAATGCAAGTAAACCTTCAAAAAGGAAAAATTCATTTATTCTTTCTTTCAATAATTATTACAAACAAACTTATTCCTTTAGACTCTTGAGATTTTTAACATTTATGTATTTTCTTCATTTTTCATTATACTTACATTATTTACTTAAAAAGATCTTTTACTTTTTATTTAAAAAATTTTTACTTAAAAATTTACTATTAACTTAAAAGTTCTTATTATGCAATCATATTTGAATTAAAATGGTGTAAATTTTTAAATGAAAAACTTTTGTACCAATATTTTTTATTAAATATTTGTTAATGATATTTAGCAGAACAGGGTTATAACAATTTTTTATTCATTAATAAAATACGCAGTGTTTTGCAAGCTTTTGTTTATCTATTTTGTTCATACATGCTTCTAATATTAACTCATAGAACTGTAGATATAATAAAAAAAAAAAACCCACTTAAATTGTAATATATCATGATATATATATAAATTGTAATATATTAAAATATAAACTTTTTTTCTAATCAAGGCTGCCTATTAAACTATTAAAACACTATTAAAGAAAAAAAGAAACATAAATAACATTTGAGCATTAAGAAGGAGTTACAACAAATTTCAACTTTACTTAGAGTAACATAAGAATGTGCATCAATAGTATGCATGGTAGTATTTGTAGAAAAGAAAAAGAAAACGAACCTAACAATGATGGGATAGAGGCTCAAAAAAATAAAAACTACATTAAAGAGAGACATCCTTAAAAGATGCTAACTTTGCAATGAATTAAAAAGTTTCTGTGAGAAACCAAAAGTAATGGGAGAAGATGTTAGGCAGAGAACTCAGAGTGTTGCCATTCATCAATATAAAAAAATCAATAATATTGCAAAAATTATTAGCAGTTGAAAATTAAGTTTTATTTCAGTTAAATTTCACTAACCACTGTAAGCTGCAACCTGTTACAAAAGAGATATCACTTACAAACTCTACTACTTGCTCTAAGCAATTCAAAAAAAGTAACTCTTTGTCAAGATTAAAACATATGGCTGTCATTAGAAAAGAAAGCAAAAATAATTTAAAAGTAAAAATATTAGGAAGATTAATACAAATGAAGGAGAAATTTTCAAACAAGAACAAAACAAAATAAACAACAAAATTTAAAGTAAGAAATATGATGATAGAGTAAACTAAACGCAGAAAACATGCAATATGATAAAACTTGTTAATGTGAAATTTTTTTAAAAACCACGCATATATAGAAATAAAATATAATAAGGTTTCCTTTATCTGGCCTTACCAACTATATTTTTCAAAAAATAGCAAAACTTTAACCATAGGTCATTGAAATCAAAGTCAACACTCTGATTTTGATTTTAATGAGCTATTAACTGTGGCACACTTAAGTTAAAAATATCTAGAACCAAACAAGAAAGTGTAATCAGGCTTGGTCAGGAAGCGGGTGCGATTGCACTAGATTCCTGACCACATTTATAATATTTAGTTGTAACAACTTTGCCATGGCTCTTTAGTTGTTTTAAGAGCATTTCCAAAAAAAAATGCTAAGAAAGATTAACTGTACCGATGAGAGACAATTACAAAACAAACTTAACTCAGAAAGCAGGCCCATACGGCATAATTTTATAAGAGGGGTTAGTTTTGAAAAAAAAAAGGCAGTTTAGAATAGTAAACATATATTTTGCTAAAATTTGCGTGAAGCAAAGAGTAATTTGTAAAAAAAAGGACAGGCATCGAAAGGTAAATAATTTTTAACGCAAAATAAAAACTTGAAACAAAATAAATTATGTTTAGAACTAATATTTTCTCAACTTCGCTTTTTTATAATTCTTTATTAAATTATTCGACATTTTACATATAAAGTAACAATTTACTATTAATGATTGTTTAATAAAAAACAAATGTTCTTCTATTTATCAAAAAGTGTAATATAATTTCTTTTATTTATATACTTTTGTCTTATTTCAACAAGATTCTAATAAAACTAATGCTGGTTGAATTGTATTATTGAACTGTAACTAACGCTGGTTGAAAAGTTTATTCTTGTATGTTTATTCATAATTAGTTTTATTAACTTTGATAATTATTATTAATTTTATTGAAAATGCAGTCGTTGTTAAAAGTCTTTGATTACAAAACCATAGAAATTGCTTTAAAATGCAATACTTTAACATAAAAAACACATACATCAAACTACATTTACTTAAAAAATACATACTTTTTATATTAAAAAGTAATAATTTACTACTAAAATCTATTATATGTAATAAACTTTACAAAACTTAGATAATTTAAAAAATATATATTTAAAACTATTTTTGTAAACAATTGTTTAAAATGTATACGGCTTTGTAGATGTGGCTCCATGAATGAGCAATAGTATTAAAATAATAGTTTGTTTGATAACACTTCTTATAACAATTAAAGCTAGAAATCTTAACGAAAACTTAAAAATAATACAATCTTTAAGACAGAATACTGTAAAATGTTATTTCACATAGTCAGCGTATTATTTGAACAAATAGGATTTGTTTGTTTGTGGATTTGGCATGTTTTTAGTGGTTGCGAATATTCTTTATTCGGCACCAAGATGTTTTAAGAACATTTAAGTTTTTGTATGTTTCCATGTATATCTGTAAAACTAAATTTTTTCAAATTCATAAACTTGAATGTTCTCAATGTATATTTCCTTGTATGTCTGCAAAACAAAAATTTTAAAAAGTGGCCAAGTTGTCGCAACTAAATATTATTTTCGTGGTCAGTAATCGAGTGTGATCGCACCCGCTTCCCAACCAAGCCTGTGTAATGAATTTATTAATATATTTTTATTATTTATTAGTTTATGGTCAAACAAAATAAAAAAAATCATGTAAAATAAACTGTAATATATAGAAGAGAAACAGAAATGACATGTTTAACAAATAATAATATTATTTAGAAAAATGTTACCTCAAACCTGAGAATAGTAAACTAAATACAGATACAAGAACCTCAAGTTTTACAGATACAAGAACCCCGAGTTCCAAATTAAAAAAATCAACTCCTAATTTACTACTTTACCCTTTAGGTAAAAAGTAAGCACCAAGGTAAAAAGAGTGGATTATTTACTTTTAAATGGGCAAATTCTATCTATGACTTTTAATCTTTGACTTATTTTAAAATGGGTAAAATCTGTTAACCCTATTTTTAAATCTAACTTTAAATATATAATATAAAGTAAAATCAGGGGCGGGTTTTGTCACTCGCCAAGGAGGAGGCTAAAAAGGTCTAAAAAGGTCTTTTAAAAAAAAAAGGTCCGCATACTTTCATTTATAAATAACTTAGGTCAGTATAGTAGTCCAACTCTGTATAATAGCCAATTTACAAAATAATATTTCTGAAAAAAAGTCCCAAGAGGAGGAGGGAGGAAGGGAGAGGGGGTACTAACCCCATGGCCCCTCCCCCCTAAAACCTGCCACTGAGTAAAATATTGAAACTAATTAATTAATAAAACAATTCAAAAAAGCTCCTTAAATATAAAAAAAGATAATATACTTTTATCAGAACAATGATAAAAAAACAAATATTAAGATAAAACCTACCACATTAGACACTTTTATAGATGAGTCAAAAAGAGTGCAATGTAAACTCTAAAAAAATATTAAAAATAATAATAAAAACAAAACTTGTAAATAAAAGAGTGAAATAATGCAATTTCCTTTTTAAAATATTAATTCATTCTTATTTATTACAAACTACGGAAGACCAATTAACCATGAACTTCACAACTCTTTTTTTTACTATTATTTAGCCAGATTCAGCATCAGTTTAGAATTCTCTAATATGCAAATAATCTTAAAATAATTTGAAAGGTTTAACCAGCAGAACGCTTTCTAATTTATAATTTAATTTTTATAATTTATAATTTAAGACAAACAATGTCATGCAAAAACTCACCAGAGAAATGATTGCTAATAAAATTAAGATAATTTTTAAAAAGGGCAATAAAACTATTTAATTTAATAACATAGTTGCAAGTACACAGAGTTTGCTAGTGCAATTCAAAATTGAATTTCTTTTCATAAAAATAGTCACAGATGGTCATGCTAACTCTTGCTAAGATAACAGCAAAACATTTTTTGAAAGGAGTTTAAACTAGTTTCTTATCGAAGTTAGTTTTTGCATTGTTGTATCTTTTAATTTTGGAAGATTTTTAAATTATCTTAGCAAACATTGGTCGGGTGACAGTGTATTGCCATAGAAATAAATTCTACATAAAAAATTTATTAACTATGGGTGAAAATTTTATCTAAATATTATCTGCATTTTGTTATCATTTATTAAACTTTAGTAACTTTTTTTTTTCAATTTTACTTCTTCTTTGTATTCACCTCATCCTCACATTCTCTCAACTCTATAACTGTGAAACACGAACCTTGACAAACAAAGCCGCTGTGCGGAGAAACAAGTTAAGCGCAGTACTACCAGGGATATGGTGAGGATCAAACTCGGAACTTTTTGCTTACGAGGCAAATCTCTACCACTACACCACTACCGTATTTATTGAACTAATAAAAAACTTAGTAAACTATTTATTTAACTTATGATAACAAACTATATTTTTGAACCTAGAGCATATAAATTTTAAAGTACATGTTAATCATAAAATATAATATTATGGCAAATTATATATCATATCATTGGTTATAAGCAATTATTAGAAGCAAAAAAACTGTGGCCAATAGCACAACATAAGTCTTGTCTTCAACAAAACAAAACTAATAAATATAGAATTTGTCTTCAGGTTTATCCTATAAAGTTAAACTATTAAGCTAGACAAGAGTTTGCTAGACAACATGGTAAATAACATTCTAACCTGCTCACAAAAAAGCTCATTAAAATATAAAAATACTTTAACAAACAAATATAAATCCTCTCACAAATTTTTGTATAGATTTTTACCAATAATTACATTCAAGCAGCGCTATGTACAAATCCAAATCTACAAAACAAATGAAATACAGCAAATGCTGTTTTATGTGTAAAAGTCTTCTCTTTTCGATCACTTATAACAGGCCAATCTTGAATCTGATATTACTTCTAAAACAGATTGGGGCTTGCAGTGGATTGTAAATTTTAAACTCCAACAAAACTCAGTTATTTAATCCAAATAACTATTTCAATATGATCAACATTTCTATATTGATGAATGACCTCTCACTCTGTCCTCTTCTTTATGTCTTCTTGGATTATTATTCATTACTGACCTCTCATGGAAACCATATATAAAATCAATTGTTAAGCTAGCATCTGCTAAGGCTGCTTCGTGCTTGCTGTTTTCTCACTCCTGATCTCATTCTCTACCTCTACAAATCTCATCGCCTCTGTATGGAATACTGTTGTCATATTTGGGCTAGTTCTTCTAATAATGCTCTTTCTCTTCTAAACAAGGTCCAAAAATGCATTGTAAACGTAATTAGACCTGCTCTATCTGCCAAGCTTTAGTGTCTTTCTAATCGTCATAAAGCTGCATCTATTTCTCTTTTCTACAAATACTATCATGATCACTGCTCAAAGGAGCTATCATCTTTAGTTCCATCATCCAAAACTCTCACTTGACTCATCATTCAGCAAAGTTTTATCCTTGTACTGTATCTGTCCCTGTATGCTCTAAAAACTTTTATTTGTCTAGTTTTTTTCCATGCACTTTAACTCTTTGAAAATCTCTCCCATCTTCATGTTTTCCTGACTCAACAGCCTTCAAATTATTAAGTCTTCTGTTAACCATTTCCTTTTTTCTTAACTCATTCTTTATTTTTACTTTAACTTATTCTTTATTTTCTAGTAACTCCAAACTTAATAGTGGCTGCTTGCGGCCTTGTTGGGAGAATTAAAAAAACAACCCTGCTACATAACAAGTAAAATACTTTTAACAATGCAATTACTTAAATGTTTTCAGAGGATGTCTTGCACCACCTTGGCTAAGGGCTAGGTAAAAAAAATGAGTACATGTTGGTGATAAAGGAAATACTTTGTTGAACTCAAATAAAAGTAATATAAAAATAAATAATCAGGTTTTTTTAATAGGAAGTTCCTATTAGGAACCTATTATGTTTCAATATTGATAATTATTGTCAATACCACAATCAATACTGCTGTCTGAAAAGATTTACATAAAATGTTCATTTTAATAAAATTATTGCATGCTGATCAATTAGTTGTTTGAGTCTAAAGTGGCATTACATTACTTTTATTTTAATTTAAATAAATAAAATAAAAAACAACTCTGGTCATATAACACTGATAAACAAATAAAAATTTTTTGTGCAAATCTTGTTAACTAGGTGGTTTTTTAAAACAAATTAAATATGCTGATTTCAAATATGCAAACCATTTTTCACCATCACGTCAAGTTGTAAAGATATTTGGGTTCAAATCTTTAGTATTTGGGGTAAAGTCCATAATATTGTTGAAAAAAAAGTTATTTAAAAGTATGTCAACCTGGGTCTCAAAAGAAGCGTATTTTTATAGAGATTTTAAAAATGGTATTTGTTTGTAATAAAAATAAGTACTTTTTGTATTATTGCTCAGAAACATTTTGTTAAAATTTTTTTAAAAGTCTTTAGCATTTTTTCACATAGTTTTTTTTGTCAATAAATTTTAAGTAAAAATATTTATCTTTTCTAAAATCTCTATGAAAATACGCTTCTTTTGAGACCCAGGTTGACATACTTTTTAATAACTTTTTTTTCGACAATATAAGGGACTTTACCTTAAATACTAAAGATTTGAACCCAAATATCTTTACAACTTGATGTGATGGTGAAAAATAGTTTGCATATTTGAAATCAGCATATTTAATTTGTTTTAAAAAACCACCAAGTTAACAAGATGTGCACAATAAAATTTTATTTGTTTATCAGTGTAATACTTAGTGGTTTAAAATTTGCTAAAAAAAGAGTTTTTACATTAAATGTTTTCTTAATTTTTTTTTCTTTAAAGTCCTATTATTTTCTTTAATTCTTGTCATCCAGCAACTATATGACAAAAAACTTATGTATTTAATTCATAAGAGAAAATTTAATAGTACCGATTTTTAGTATCAATTTTTTGCGATTTTCTCATCTAAAGAAACTTCAGTTAATAAAATCAAATATTTAATTCAAAATAATAATAATAAAAAAAATCACACTTTAAACTCTAAACCCACAATTTTTGACCTTGGAGTAAACTCCTAAAATATCGATGGAACTCCCTGAGTATTAAAAATGTGGTGATATTATAAAATATAATTTTTTTTTGCGATATTATTACGTTAGTGTAAATATTTTTAATAAATAAAAATTTTTTATAAATAAATTTCATAATTACCTGATATGGATATTTTAGTTGATTTTGAAATTCATTTGGCAACAGAAAAAACTGTGTTTCAGCATTAACATTAAGAGTGCAACCAAAATCAAGATAACTAACGGAATACTGTAAAATATTTATTACAATTTTTATTGCAATAAATACAAAAGACTCATTATACAAATATAAAAAATTTCCTAAACTAAATTACAACAATATTGATGAATGTACTAAATTACAACAATATTTATGAATGTACTAAAGGCCTCTTCTAAAGCTGTTTCAGTTTAACATCATTTATGATGTTTCATGCACAAGATAGTATAGTGCAAATGCATGTAAAAATCTTATAACAATAATATAAGTGCCTGTTTTAAAATGTGTCTTCTTTTTCATGTATTTTGCCAGTCATGGATAAAATTGAGTAACGTTTTTGATAAAATCGAAACTCAAACAATAAAAACAAAATTATTCATGTCAGGATCTACATAACTGCAATAATTTTATATTTTTTTTTTAATTTAATTCCAAAGAATATATATATATATATATATATATATATATATATATATATATATATATATATATATATATATATATATATATATATATATATATATAGATATATAAAGATATTTATATATATAAAACTATTAAAACGACCTTTAAAAGATTGTATTGTGTATTTTGCCGACCTTTAAAAGATCGTGGTCAGCAAATTTTTGCTGACCTCAATTTTCCTAATTCTGAGAGTTCAATATTATTTATTTCACAAATGACCTGAAATATGATGTCCAATGAATAAACCATTATTAATATTAGTTTTACTTTTTCTAAAATAAATTCCAAAAAATATAGTTTAAAATGCTAATATTTAATAACTTTAACAAAATGTTTTTAATAATAATCATTTTTAATAAATAGTTATTGACAAAACACTATATTTCATAACAAAAACTCAGATATTTCTTACTTTTACCACATTTATTTTGGACAAAAAAATTGTTAGATAGGTAATTTCATTTAATATTTACATTTGCAATATGTTAAAAAGAGTTATAAATATATTTGTTTTTCTTTGAAATTAAATTAAAAAAATAAAAACATAAAATTATTGCAGTTATGTAGATCCTGACATAAATAATTTTGTTTTTATTGTTTGAGTTTTGATTTTATCAACAATGTTACTTAATTTTGTCTGTGACTGTACATATATATATATATATATATATATATATATATATATATATATATATATATATATATATATATATATATATATATATATATATATATATATATATATATATATTTCTAAACTTCAAAGTGTATTCTACAAAATAGTGACCAATGTTCTTAAAAGAACAGAGCAATTATAAATTGGTAGAAAATCACTTAACAAAAACTTTTTTCATTTAACAGTGTTTCATCAATAAAGACTCATCAGAAATTTGATGAGCCTTTATTGATGAAACACAATGTCAAATAAAAAAAAATTTTCGTTAAGTGATTATCTACTAATCTATATATCTATCTATCTATCTATCTATCTATCTATCTATCTATCTATCTATATATATATATATATATATATATATATATAAACAGCACACAAAATAACAGATGGTCAATAGTCAACGACTCTGAAATGATCAAAATTGCTGTTTTGACCTAAATTGAATTCTTGAAAAGTTAAAAAAATCTTAATTTAAAAAAATAGGTTTTTACTAACAATATGTGTTTTAAAATTACTAAATATTCATAACATTTAAACATCTGTAATAACAAAACAATTTTAAAAAAATTTTTTTTTTAACATCTTCGCTTCCAATAAGTCTGCAAACAGCCACTAATTAAAGTTGGAAGTTACTGAATGAGAAAAAAAAAATATAGTAGAGCAAGATAACAATTGATGGACGACTTAAAGGATTGCAAATTATATGAATCAGGAAAGATGAAGAAAGCGAATTCCAAAAAGCTGATGTTTGAGGAAAAAAACTAGACAAATATGCGTTTTTGGAGCACTTAGGAACAGTCACAGAAAAAGGATGAGACTTAATTGAATGACGAGCAACACGAGAATGAATTTTAGTAAATGGCACAAGAGACGCTAGCTCTTTAGAGCAGTGCCCATTATAGTATTTGTAGAAAAGAGAAAGAGAAGCAACATTATGTCAATGTGATAATGGTTGGAGGTTGGCTGCAAAAGCAAGTCCAACTATGTTTACAATGCGTTTTTGCACCTTGTCTAAAAGAGAAAGGGCATCATTAGAAGATCCGCCCCGGATATAGCAACAGTATTCCATACAAGGCCGGATGAGAGAGAGAGAATAGAATCAGAAGTACGAAAGTGACGAGCTTAATAAAGAGATGCAACCTTAGCAGATACAAATTTTTCAACTGATTTGATATATGGTTTCCAAGAAAGATCGAAAGTAAGAGTTAATCATAGAAGATGAAGAGTAGATGACTCATCGAGTACATCACTGTTCATAAATATAGGAAGATATAAATTATTGAGATAACGATTAACTGAAAAAATTGAGTTTTATCTGTATTAAAGTTCACCAGCCACTGTGAGTCCCATGCTGTAGCAGAAGTGAGATCCTTTTCAAGCTCAAATGCCCCCTCCAAGCAATCAGAGAGTATTGGTTTCTTATCACAACAAGAACAAATGGTAGTATCATCAGCAAACAATTCCACCTTAGATGTAAGAATACCTGGAAGATCATTAATGTAAATTAAAAAGACATAGGGCCAAGGAGAGAACCTTGAGGAACCCCGAAAGTTACAGAATAAGAAGAAGAGAGCTGTCCATCAAGGACAACTTTTATACTACGATTGGAAAGGAAGGATTCAATAATCTTGAAGATATTGCCAGATACACCATAAGAAGAAAGCTTATGGAGAAGACCAGCGTGCCAAACTTTATCAAAAGCTTTTGAAATGCAAAGAGTGATGGCCTTAACCTCTCCACCTTTATCTAATGCATGATAAAACCTATTGGTTATTACTGTTAGCAAATCAGCTGTAGAACTAGAAGATCGAAATTCATATTGATGGTCAGAAAGTAAGTTACTAGATTCAATATGAGAAAATAAGTATTTGTTAATTAAAGATTCAAAAACCTTGCTAATGATAGGAAGAAGACTAATGGGACAGTAGTTAGACGAATCAGATCGCTCTCCAGAATTTTTGAAGATAAGAATAACAGATGCTGCTCTCCAGCAGGCTGGAAAACAAGACTCTGATAAGCAATTGTTGAATAGTTTTGAGAGTATAGACGACAGCTCCAGAGAACACTTCTGCAAGACAATAACAGGTATGTTGTCTGGGCCACAAGCTGTAGAAGAGTCTTGGCAGGAAATCAATTTAGATACAGAAGCTGGAGTGACACGAATGTCAAGCAAAGGATCAATCTGTTTGTTGGCAATATCAGGTAGAACGCAACTAGTGGAATCAAGAGATAATATTGATGAAAAGTTTTTAGCAAATAATTCAGCTTTGTCTTTAGGTGAGGTGACAAAGTCTGAACCATACAAGAGAGGTGGAACTACAGATTTGCCCTTATTATTAATACTATTAAAGATTCTCCAAAAGTCACGAGAGCCTAATTTTTGAGATAAGATACGAGATTTCATGACCTTAGAATAGCGGGCTTAGGCGTTAGACAAAACCTTTTTACAATGGTTTCTAGCAGTAATAAACAGACATCTTTTTTCTGGAGAATTGTTTTGCTGATAAATATGGAAGTTGATTGGCAATCAAAAGCACAGTGTGAGGAAAACCATGGAGGACAGTGAGGCTTGACCTGGAATCGTCAAAAGGGAACAAAAGATTCCAAACCAGCCTGAATCCACGAAGTTATATAATCACAAAGAAAATCACGGAAAGAATCCCAGTCAGTTTTACTGTAGTTGTAAGAGGTATGATAATAGGGGGATTCAGGTGATGAAGAAGAATGAGATATTAGTTTTATAGAGATCAAACTGTGATCAGAAGCACCTAAGGGTGAATGTGGAGAAACTGAGCACTGACTAGGATCAGAAACAAGACATAAGTCGATTAGAGAAGGTAAATGATTCGGGTTGTCAGGAAAGCGAGTTGGAAAGTTGACTATTTGAGTTAGAGATTGTGAAAAGCAAAAGTTGTGGGCTTTATGCCTGCAGAATCACCGACACTAGATCCAAGCCATTCAGAGTGGTGAGCATTAAAGTCACCGACAATAACTATATTAGCTGATCAATTAAAGAGAGAGGGCTTGGTCAATATAATCTGAAATAACATTAAAAAGAGTGCAGTCTTGAGATGAAGGAGAGCTATATAGAACAAATTGAAAGGCAATAGAGTGAAGTGGTGCTAAACGAAAGCACATAAAAGAATAGTCTGTGGATTGAAACCTAGTTTCACAAAAAATGGGTGAATTCTTACGAATATAAATGTTCAGGCCAAGCATGTGACTATTGGAGTCTTTACGAATTAAAGGAAGATAAGCATAAACACTAAGATCGCAAGATGAGATAGCTGAACTCAAATTAGTCTCACAAAGAGCAAATAGGTCTGGTGAACTTTACAAGAGATAAGACTCAACAGAAGAAAAGTTACTTTGAAGACCACAAATATTAGTGAATGATAGGTTTAGAGAACTTGGTGATGATGATGGTTTTTTGTGTTTTATAGTTTTTGGTACTTTATTCATTTTACAATTAGATTGAAGAACTTGACTCAAAGCATAGATAGTACTCAGAACACTGTTTAATAGCCCCAGCAATTGCCTCATTACCATTAATAAACCCTAAGCTGTAACAAAGGGCTCCAAATGTGGCCTCCGCAATGCACACCAAAAGTACAAACAGAGACACCATTTTTGCGCAACATGGCACTGTTAATACTTTGATATTTTTTAATTGTTGATGGAATCAGCCTCTCTGAGTGCTAACACAGAGTTCGGGAAACCTGACTACCAGCCGGCCTTAGAACAATAAAACTGAGTTTTAGAGTTGTACCCTCATTAGGAGATAATAGAATGAGTTGCATAGTCATAAAAACAGAGACACAAGCAAAAACCATGCATTGAGTCAACAAGATTCAGCATTCAACATCCTAAACTGGAAACAATGTATTAAAAATACATCTGCGCCAGGCTAATAGATAAAGAAGGGGTGCGAGGCTGGTCAACAGATAGAATCTGTTTACCCCTTAAGTCTTTGCCTAGGAGATACCATCTCTATTGTTTACTCAACCAAGAGCCCCAAGGCAGGGGTGTTTTAGGTTGGAGTTCATAAATACCCTACTGATTTCTGTTTAAAATGTTTAAGTTAGTTTTTAAATAAAAGAGCAAACAAAACAAAACAAAAATTTAATCACTAACAAATAAGAAAAAAATGTAAAAGAGGGAGGAATAAAATTTTTTTATTCCTCCTAAATTGTAAAAATTACTTTTAGATTTTGCTCAAGATCTTTAAAAAATTTTAAATGCCCCTAATAATATTCTGAAAAAAAATTCTTCAAGAGTATGTTAGCCTCAAAAAAGAAAAAAGAAAAAAAAAAGCAAGGGAAATTACATAAAAGTTTTGAAAATAATAAATTTTTAAATATTAATAAAATAATTATTATAAAAAAAAACATTTTTATTTTGTGAAATAGTTTTTATATAATGAAATCAGGGTTAGCATTAAAAAACCACCACCAAACAAGCTCCCTAGTAATTTAGTTCATTTTGAACATTTGATTGTGAATTATAAGCAACGCTTCTAAAAACATAACCATAAAATAGTAACTACCTATAAATAGAAAATATTGAACACAATATTTTTGTGAATACTGCAAACTTGATTGCTTGACTTTGACTTGATCATTTGACTTATAACTATTATCTTGCACAAATTTTTTTTTTTTTAACTTTCTAATTTTATTCTTTTGACAAAACAAAACCAAATAAAAAAAAAGTATTTTCATTGGTCCTGAACTAGCAGGGGGGGGGGGGGTTGATGTTTAAAGTTTATAAATAAATTTGCAAAATCTTTAAGGCAATTTTTTATGAATAGATTTCTTATTTCTTTGGCTAACAATTGATCAGGATTCACTACACAATATTGTTGATATTATATGATTGCTACATATTTTATTTTGTATCCAATGAAAAAATAAATAAAAATTAGGATTAAAAAAATATAAATAACTTTTTACATTTTATTTTGAGTTTTTTAACTTATTTTTTAGAAATGTATAAGTATATACATTTCAACCTCATATTTTAAAAATCCAGAAAATTGATTGGGTAAAATATCCTGAAAAAATCTGGAATATATTTTCCTTTATTTTCCTCTTAATTTTGATTTTAGCTGAATTGATTCTAATTTTTTTTTTAAACTTTTCTTTATTTTTCTATTAGTGATGAATGAAAAAGCTTAAAAAACAAATATATTACAAAAATAATTAAAAAAACCCTGAACTTGTACGTAAAGAAAATATTTTGGATATCCGGAAAAACTAAAAGTAGAAAAAAATCTGGAATTCCGGAAATATCCGGAAAAGAATAATCCCTGCAATCATAAAAATTATTGTAAAGTCATTTGGCATTTCTTTAAATGACAAACAAATGATGGGCATGATTAAAGTTTTAAAGAAATCAATGGAAGCACAACTTTATAATTAAAAAATTATATATTATATTCAAAAAATAATAGATTCAAGCAGCACTTCTGTTTAACCTTTAGTTATAACTATATACATATTTAGCTGAGGGTTAAATAATTAAAAAAATAATTTAAAAAAATGTACTTTATTTTGCTGACTTTCATGACAACTAACTACAACTCCTCTAACATACATATTGTAGGTTGTAGAAAAATGAAAGATTGGGCAATTCAAAGGAACAGGTTGAATACATTTGGCAGTAGAATCTTTGATCTCCCACCTAAAAATATGAAAACAAACTTTATTTAAAAAAAATACCTTCATTGTTGTCAAAAAAACTTTTTTATAAATCCTTTGTTTCATTTAATTATGAAAAAAATTGTACATAATGATTGATAATTTAAAACAAGATGCTTTTGTTATTTAATAAAAGCAATATGGTGTTTAAAGTTGTTAATATTGTCTATAATACTTTTAATTTTAGAAATTTGTGTATTAATCATGACCCCTGGTAGTAAAACTTGTATCAAATGATCAATCATGACCCCTGGTAGTAAAACTTGTGTCGAGTGATCAATCATGACCACTGGTAGTAAAACTTGTGTCAAGTGATCAATAATGACCACTGGTAGCAAAAAAACAACATCTTTATCAAAATATAACACTTCTACCAAGAACTGTTACAATAAATATGAGAAAAAGAAAAAGGAATTTTTTTCACTGTAATAAAAAAACCTCTACTTTTAAGAAAATAAAATTTCTTTTTTATTTATTTTATTTTAAAGAGAAGTTACCAAAAAAGTAAAACAATTTACTCTAGTGGTTATTTCCAGCCCTTCAAAACTTAATTCAAAACTTTAAAACTTCAGAACTTATAACTTTTTGTTAATCTCAGCCCTTATCTTTAAAACTTATAACTTAAAAAGTTAAGAAATTTGACATTTAAGTGGTTGAAATTTTCAATCATTTAAACAGGTTCGTATATTAAATAAGATATATCACAGTGATTAAATATTTTCTTGTAAGCGGTGTGCCCACACTGATATTTTATATTCTTTACACTCATTTAATTAATAATAATTACACTTACACTTATTTACTTTTTCTGGTAACTATTTTATTTCTAAATTCTAGTTAGCTTTCCGTGGTTTAATCAAAGTTTCTTAAATTCTAGTTAGTTTTCAGTGGTTTAATCAAAGTTTCTTGAATTCTAGTTAGTTTTGAGCAATTTTATTAAAGTTTCTTTATTTTTTGTTAGTTCTTAGCAGCTTAGTAGAAGTTTTTTATAGTAAAATAAAAATAACAATATCAATTAGTATTTATATTATATACTTATAGTATAAATACTTATAATATACAGTATTAATGCAATAAAAAAAACATAAAACAATAAAATTTTAACATATTAACACTATAATAGTTTATATAAAACTTTGCAGTAAATAAGAAATACAATAGATATCAATAATACAATCGTCGCAGCATCAGCTGTGAGCTACATGCATATTTGAAAGTTTACATCAGATGTTGAGAGTTTTTGATGAGATGACTCATTCAACTCATTTACTCAAGGTTCGGGTAAAGACTAATGGTAGCTCTGAGAGGGTGGCCACTAACAGTGTATTACATAAGAATATCATTAGTGCAATGTTGTGCATAAGTAGAGTCCTTTTTAGTGCTTTTGGAATGCATTATTAAAGCTAAATTTATATAAGCATTATAAGCTCTTTGTAAAACACATAAAACTTTAAAAACAAGTTTGGGTTGAAATAAAACTGATGATTATTGCTCAGGGAACCATTTTAAAGTCAAGTTCTCTATAACAATTATTGCTCAGGGAACCATGGTCAAATTCTCTATAACATTTCAAGTCATGACAATAGTAACTGGAAATGTCATTTATAAAAAAATTCATCAGCACCAAATTGCTTCTTTTATGATTTTTGTTGATCTTTTATAAATAGGGATGGCAATTCTGGGTCCCGAAATCCTGAGATCCCATACAAATTGATCATCTCGATTTCCTGGGATTTCGAAATCATAAAAAAAGTAAAAGTACAAAAAATTTAAGCTTAATTTGTAATTAAAAAATTGATACATCAAAAATGTATATATAGGCTTTGGAATAGTAGCCGTTCGATTTTGTAGCTGTTTATTTTCTTTGCAATGTTTTCTTTTTATTCACTCTCTTTCTGTAATTTATCGAAAATACAAACTAAAAACATTACTGCTTTTCTGCAAAATATGTACAAATCAACATACAAAAAATGTATACAGTATAATGTATATAGTATAATATTAAATGGTTAATGTATATATAGTGTATTTGTTTAGTATCCATTTAAAAACTGGATAACAGTTCCCATCAATTTGCGGTTAATCGACTATTCGGTTAACCAAAAGATCTTATAAAGCATAAACTGCTTTGCTTATGTTAAATATTTGCCCGTCAGGAATGACGGTTTTGCAACCAATGTAGTTAGCAATCATTGTCATTAGTGACACTTTCTGAATACAGGATCTTCTAAATTTCAACGAATGCAGTGTTTTGTTTAAACTAATTTTTAAAAATTCAATGTTAAACTGTACATTGTCAAGTCAGTCAGTGACTACAGTCCTATATTATATATTTACAACAAAACATGGAAAAAGATATAATAGATTAGAAATTAAAAAAGGTAAGAATAATATACAAGTATTGTTTAATTATTGCCATTATCATTCATGGTCTCAACATCGCTGCTGATTTGAATTTCATCATCATCATCATCATCATCATCATTATCATCATCATCATCATCATCATCATCATCATCATCATCATCATCATCATCATCATCATCATCATCATCATCATCATCATCATCACCACCACCTTCTTCTTTATTATCAGCAACCAAGTTTCCATGTAATTTTTCATACAGAAAACCAGCATCTCTGCATGTTCTGGTGTTAATTGATTTCTTTTCTTTGTAATAATTTAATTACTTTGTAATTTTTTGTAATAAATTTCCAGCTGTTGAAAATACTAGCTCACTCAGGCAGATTATTCAAGAGAAAACAATTTTAAATTAAAATTTTTAATTTAGAATTTATTTATTAGGAATTACATTTGAAATGAACACAAAACTTTTTTATAATGTTTTCGTATGTGAAACATTCTTAAATAAAGTCACTAATTACATCTAAAGTTTGTTTACAATAAACACATTTCATTTAAATTATCAAAGAATATTATATATAACTTTATTTTAATTATATTTTTTATTTATATTTTATATTTATTTTAATTATATTTTAATTATATTTTAATTATATTTTTTAAGTATTTATTTTATATAATAAAGTAAACTGTTTCTATGATTAATTTTATTTACATGACTTTTAACAACGATTGGAATTTATGAACATAAGCAACAACAATGATGGCAAATAGAGTTTTTTTCGCAAAAAAAAAACACGCTGATTTTCTGCTAAAGTTCGCCGGAACAATGGGGGTACCGCTGCCTAAGTAAATTTTTCCTAGAATAGGCCCTGATAGTATAATATAAATTATGGGAAGATCAAAAATTTTTAACATAAGGAATAGAGTAAAAGTACCGTAAACCGTACACTCTACACAAAAAGCTAAATAACTTTTTAAATATTGAGAATTTGTAGGATTTTTTTTCTGGAATATAGTTGTTTATTGGAGCAATTCTGCAGCGTAAAAAAAAAAATTTAATTTTAAGTTTCTATGGAAAATAAGATTTCTTTTTTTTTAAAAGTGTCCACTTTTTGAAAAAATGTCCTTAAAAGCGGACAGTTCCAAATTATACAAAAAAAGCATAGATAAATTGATAAATTCAATATTGTTATTTTTAATGTTAAAATATATACATAATAATAATGCAAACAGAAAAAACTAGAAAAAAATAAAAAAAAAACATGAGCAAGTTTGAGCTTGAAATTACAATAAAAGATTTATAAACTAGGTTCTGCAGTTTTTTGTGCAAAAGAATTCTTCACCTTTTATATATCTTTTTGGGAGATAAGATTCACAAAGCCACAAACTGCAACTGGATTTTTCACAAGGTTTTCATAAAACTTGCAGCTCTGGCTTTTCATTTTCAAAAAACTTTGGACACTTTTTGTACTTTTTTTTGGCTTTCAAGGCAGGAATTCTACTTCTGCTGCTGCAATTTCAACATATATTTTTTTTAATAGCTTTGCATCTTCTTCTCTTAACTGGTTATGAATCATGCTTCTTCTGTAAAAGCTTGACTAGCCACTGTTCTGACATTTCTGGCTTTTTTTGCAGGATGCTTGTAAGCATTTTGGAATTGAAACTGCTTCAAGAGAGCTCTTTCAAGACTGATTATTACAGGAGTCATCAATTCTTCTTGAGAAGTTGAATTTAAAGTTGGAATTGAAGTTGGAGTTGCAAGCGTAATTAAGGTTTGTGTTTGCTGAGCAGTTTGAGGCAGAGAACTTGGCTCCGTGGTGATTTTGTAACTGCTGATGATGTTATTAAGGTGTTATCAAAAGTTTAACAAATTTGTAAGTTTGATTTGTCAATACTGTTTTGATTTAACTGAAAGAGCACAGTGTTGTTAAAACCAGTGATAATTTGAGTACGAGTGTAAGCTTTTTTGCTTCTATACAACTGTGCAAGGAGACTAGGGGAAATTTTAGCAATTTTTGGAATTTAGGGAAATTTTAGCAATTTTTGGACAAACTGCTAAAGCCACAGCATAAAATTAAAATATTAGGCCAAACATCTTTGACATGGAAAAATACACCAACATCAAGAGGCTGCAGAATGTGAGATGAATGGGCGGATGAATGCAAATTAGTGTTATATTGTTTTCTTTACACTTTAAGGCTACATTTAATAACACATGTGTGGTGTGGCTATCCAAAAGTAAAATATGTTGACCACCAATTTTTTGAATGTTAGAAATAAACATTTCATCGAGCAACTGCAAAAATTGATTACTTTTTATCTAACCAGAGGGTGATGTTGTGTAAAGTGTGTTTGGTGGGCCTCCTTTAATCCAATCATCATAGAGTCAATACTTTGATTTGTAAACAATAAAAGGCAGTAGAAGAAATCTGTGAACAGAATTAGAACAGTGTAGTTTTTTTTTTAGTTATTTCTAGTTAATACTAGTGGACGCTTTGTACCTCTTCTGGTAATTACTTTTGGATTGCATTTATCATTATTGAAACCAGTTTCATCGCAACTTCACAAATGCATGGCTTTACTAAAACCTATTTTTGCTAAATCAAAATTTTTTTTCAAAACATCAAAATAATGGGTAATAATTTCTGGTGTGCATGATCCTGCTTTCAAAGATGCCATGTTTGTAGCTGTTCTTTTGCTTAGTTCTGAGTGCCATTGACTCATAAATTTTTTATACGGTTTGCAATCAGGCATTCCATTAATGAAAAAACTCGTTTCATCATTTTCAATTAAATAGTCTCTCACTAAACTTTGAACTTGATCTAATCACCTACCAAAGCCCCAATCGCCAAGCATCTGAAGAAGGCGAACCAAGGTTAACTCGAAAAAAGGGCTCAATTTTGTTGTATTGCCACTACCAACTACTAAAGTCTTATTTGAGTTTCGGTAGGATAACATTGATTTTGGTATGCAGTAGAATTGAGCTGTAGCTCGCCATTTTCAATCTTATCCTATGCGCTTTTTGTCGTCTCCTTAGTGTAAGGCTTCTTGTTTGTTTTATTTTTTTCCATTTTAAATTTAGTAAATTCAATTTACAGATTTAAAGAGATTTTTGAAATTTAACAAATGATGCACTTTTGTGGTTAATTTGTGCACTTTAACTTCAACAGTATAAGTGAAGTACAAAATTAGTCAACATGAAAGTATGAAAACTTAAAAAACCCAAATAAAAAAAAATTCAGTCAGTGTGAAAAAAATAGTAATAAATAAATTTTAACATAATAAAAAAAATTCAATTAGAGTGAAAAAATAATAAACAGTTTAACCTATTAAATTTTAATTAACTAAAGGGGGAATTATTGTGTTTGGTTTAAAGTGAAAACTAAAGAAAATCTTGTTTCTGTCATAACTTTTTAACAGAGTAAGATTTTGAAAATCTAAAACTATTTTTGATATTAGCAGAAAATTTCCAACAAAATAGCTTCCTTTGTTTTAAAATTTCTTTTTTAAATCTTTCATGCTAAGAACCTAATTTCCAAAAAAAAAATAAGAATATTTTAAGATATTTAATAAGATATTTAAGTTTTGTTTAAACTTAAATATCTTATTAAACCAATCATTTTAATAACTCTTTTCTTTTTTGAAATTTTATAATTTTCCACACACTAGAAATTAAAAACTTTTTTAAAATTTGCAAATATCTTTATTTTTAGTGAAGATATTTAGTTAGTTTCCTGATAAGTATCTGTTTTTGCTTTCTTGTTCGGCTTTTGCTTTCTTGTTCGGTTTGTGGTGCTTTTACTCTACCTTAAATTTATTTTAAATTTTTTAATTTAAATTTTCTAATCCTAATGTGAGTGTGGTTTTAATTCCATTTTTAAGTCCACTCAATTTCATTACAAATCTGTGTACAAAAAAATTTTTAACATTGGTTTAATGAATGAAGGTTTATGAAACTACAAAAGTTTACTTAATGTCCATTTAATTAATGAAGTTATCAAAATACATAAAGTTTATTTAATAAACTTTAGTTATCATTATTTAAAGTAGACATTGTTTTCTGACAAGGAAGATTATATTCAAGATTCATATGATTCATTGCTAAATAATGAAACATCTGAAGTTAAAATTATGCATCAAATTACTGGACCCGTTTAAACAAAAATCAGGAAAATTGTAATAATGAAAAAAAGTATGCGAAAGATAAGTTTGGAAAGATCATCCATTTAATCATGGATTGCAAAACCCGATGGAGCAACATGTTGCTTATGCTAGACCAATTTGTGAAGTTAAAATAGTAACATCTTTAAGATTATCGGATCCTTCTTTTCCAATCATAGTATAAAAGTTGTCCTCGATGGACAGCACTCTTCTTTATATCCTGTAACTTTAGGGGTTCCTCAAGGTTCAATCCTTGGCCCTATACTCTTTTTAATTTACATTAACGAACTTCCAGATATTCTGACATCTAAGGTGGCATTGTTTGCTGATGATACTACTATTTGTTCTTGTCATGATAAGAAGTAAACACTCTGATAGTTGGGAGGGGGCATTTGAGCTTAAAAAGGGTCTCACAGTGGCTGGTGAAATTTAATTCAGATAAAACTCAATTTTTTTTCAGCCAATCGTTATTGTAATAATTTAGATCTTCTTATATTTAAGAATGGTAATGTACTCGATGAGTCATCTACTCTTAATCTTCTAAGACTAACTCTTACTTCTGATCTTTTTTGGAAGCCGTATATCAAATTCACTGCAAAAGCAGCATCTGCTAAGGTTGCATCTCTTTATCGAGCTCAACACTTTCTTACTCTAGATTCTATTCTTTATCTCTATAAATCTCAAATCTGGCCTTGTATGGAATACTGTTGCTAAATCTGGGGCGGATCTTCTAATGATGCCCTTTCTCTTTTAGACAAGGTGCAAAAACGCATTGTAAACATAGTTGGGCATGCTCTTGCAGCCAATCTCCAACCATTATCACATCATCGTAATGTTGCTTCTCTTTCTCTTTTTTACAAATACTATAATGGGCACTGCCTAAAGAGCTAGCGTCTCTTGTGCCATCTACTAAAATTTGACTGTTCCTAAGTGCTCCAAAAACTCTTATTCCTCTAGTTCTTTTCCTCGAGAATCAGCTCTTTGGAATTCGCTTCCTTCATCTTGTTTTCCTGATTCATACAATTTTCAATCTTTTATGTCGTCTGTCAATTGTTATCTTGCTCTACAATTTTTAACTTTTCTCTTTCAGTAACTTCCAACTCTAATAGTGGTTGCTTGCAGCCTTGTTGGAAGCAAAGATATCAAAAATTAAACAAATTTTTGTGTTAAAAAGGCACTTCTACATTTAGAATTGAATTTCAACAAGGATGATTCAATTAAGATGAACGAAAAGGAATGTAGAATGATATCTGATTTTGTAGTACATTTTACTTCCATTAAAGCAACTGTGGTAGCACTTTGTAGGCTCAACTTTAATTTCCTCTGATATTGCATTAGAGTTTATTAGACAAAAATAAAAGAACAACAATCTGAAATCAAAAACAATTGTATTATGCAAAGGCTGTCAATATGTCAATCTTATAGCAGTTTTAAAGTTGTCGATGATGGACAACACTCTTTATTACGAGTAACCTCTGTTTTCTATATTAACCTTGGTCCTCTGTTTTCTATATTAACGATCTTTCTGATAATCTTACCTCTAAAGCAACTCTATTCGCTGATGACACTAAAAGCAGCTCTATTTACTAATGACACATAAATTAGCCTTCATTCGCTGATGACAAATAAATCAGTCTTGATAAAAACAATTTCTTTAATCATTTAGACCACCGGCCAATCGTAAATGTGATAGCACTGGGTTCAAAGTAGCTTTATAAATTTTAACCTAAACACTTAACTGCTAATAACTACTAGTAACAACTAGTTACTAGTAACAAATTGCTAATAACTATCAACTGCTAATAATTATTAACTGCTAATAACCATCAACTGCTAATAACTATTGCAATATTGTAGATATAACTATATTGATGAACAACTAATACTGAGTCCTCGATTTTATGCCTTCTTTGATTATCTTTCACTACTTACCACACATAGAAACCAAATATCCAATCAATTGCAAAGTTAGCATCTACTAACATTTTACAGTGCTTGTCGTTTTCTTATTGACATACACCAAAGCCTTTATTACTATTATCATTATTAATATTATCAATAACCTCCTAAATTAAAATATTTTAATTTAAAATCAAAATAATAAATGACATGTCTAATATTTTAAACTTTCTTAGTGATTGTTGTTGTTTTTTTTTAGTATATATTTTTTTGCATTCACTAAACTTGGTATATAATAGTTGTACTCACCATAATTTATTACTGATATCATTCAACAACTTTTCATTATAAGTAAAATTATCGATCAAACGACAGTGAAATGTGCCATCTTCCTTGAGCAGAGAAGAAACAGAAACCAACATTTGACTATTTGGTTCTTGTTCGTCTATAAATATTTTAAATTTTATTTAGGTTAATCTAAAAATGAAAAAGTAAAACTTTTATTTGTAAAAATATTTTTAAAATAGTACTAACCAATAAAAATAAAATGGTTAACATAACATTTTTCTCTCTGAATTTTAAAATTGCCTGATGTTTCTGGTCAGTCTTTTTATGTCCCACAACAATTAGTTCATAAATGAAGTACTTATCTGGAGCCAGATGATTTTGTTTAAGGTTAAATATAATTATAACTATTTTTAAACAATGTACTATAATTATTGAACTTTGCAGCTTTTTTGAAAAATTTAAAATTTTTACTGGTTTTCCTAAATACTTTGTTATTTAAGATGTTATCTGTAAGCATGACAGTTGTTGTATTAATAGTTACTTAACATCAGCTATCCCCCAGAGCTTAATTCCTGGTACACATATGATTTTTTTTTCTTTCATAAAAGCAAGGCTTTCTTTCATAGAACTAATGACTTTTAAAATGCTGACAGTTGTTACATAACTTGCACACCATTATGTAGACATTTTTGAAAAAGATATGAAAATTATTGGTGAATACTGGTCAATAACCTACTTCTAAATCTAAAAAGTGGTATGACTGAAGATATGATATTTAAAGTCCCTCAATATATGTAATGTTATAGCAAAATATCTATAAACAATCACAGCATTATGTAACATCTTTTTGCACAAAAAAAAATTTAATAAAATTCTCTGATTGTTTTTCTGAATATCTTTTTAATTGAATGATAAAATGAATGTATATAACTCAGAATTGAAAATACCAACTGAAATAAGTTGGAGATCAAAAATATAAAAAAAGAGAAAAAAAGTGTTTATTAAGGCAGAGTAGAGAATGTAATAGTTTGCCTTTATCAGAACAAAAAATGTTGTTAGAACATTTTTAGGCTGATCTATTCATTTATTATTATTAAATAATTTTCTACAATTTTGATATATATAATAATTGTATATCAGTGGTGTACACTGGATTTTTAGATGTTTGAGCTTAGATACTTACAGGCATTGTGCAAACTCCAAACTTTTGTATGTTTATGCTTATATCAAAAAATAATGTTTTGCAAAGAATTGAGATGAGCTAGGGAACAAAAACACCCTAATTTTTGGGCCCACCCAGCCCTGAATGTGGGATCAACAAGTTTATAAAATATTTTCTTTACTATTTTTATCTAAATTTATATTCATCAACAAATTTCAAATTTCATGCAATAACCTCTTATTTTTCAAAAACTATGACCATATAAAGTCTTAACCCCCCTCAATTTGAAGGAGCTGTAAATATTGCAGGGTCATAAAACTAAACACTAAGAGATTATTGGATGAAACTTGAAATTTGTTGAATATGAATTTAGATAAAAATAGTAAAGAAAATTCTTTATAAACTCATTGCTCCCACGATAAGGGCTAGGTGGGCCCAAAAATTAGGGTTTTTTGTTCCCAAGCTCTAATCACCCCAATTCTTTGCAAAACATTCTACTTTGATATAAACATAAACATACAAAAGTTTGGAGTTTGCACAATACCTGTAAGTGTCAAAACTCAAACATCTAAAAATCCAGTATACACCACTGTATATATATACATATATATATATATATATACATATATATATATATATATATACATATATATATATATATACATATATATATATATACATATATATATACATATATATATATACATATATATATACATATATATATACATATATATATATATATATATATATATATATATATATATATATATATATATATATATATATATATATATATATATATATATATATATGTAATATATATGCATGGAATATAACGTCCGGTCAAAATAGCTATTATTTCTTGAAGAATGCACGAAATGGCTATAATAGCTATTTTGACATGAAAAAATCATCAAGTTCATTTCAATCATTCAATCATCATATTTTCATAAATGATTGAGGTTCTAATTTTAATACTATTTTAATAGAATTATTCAATACATTATTTTAATAAAAATATAAAATAAAATATTTTAACAATGATATATATTAATTGTTGTATTTAGAACATTTTTTCTTTTTTATGCCACAATTTACAATAAATGAACATTTAACTTATAGATAAATTTAAAATTACTATTTGCGTGTTTGCGCTATTTTTTTTCTTTAATAGGATTCATAAAAAATAAATATTTAGTAAAAATCTTGTTTTTTGTAATTTGAAATTTTTGTAGTTGTGTTAATAAAACAATTTTCTTCATATTAAGTATTCAATTTAAATAGCTACATAGAGAGTTAATAACATTACTGTTAACTAATTAGCATTAGCAGTTTTTAAAATGATTTTAATGAGCAGAGATATAAAATGAAAATTTTTCTTTAACATTGTTAACTTAAAAATTCTTTTAAGAGATTTAAAGATTGAAGTTCTTATTTTGTTATTATATGTAGTTGTTGTATGTAACTAACCTAGTGGACATGTATCAACTGGAGGATGTCTGTTAGATGTCTTACAGACATCTTGACCTCTAGGGTTAGCAGGGGTTGATAGGCAGGGCTAGGAAAAAATTTATTATATTTTATATATTATACATTTATGCATAACCTACATAAATGAAAATTTTTATACCATAAAAGAAAGACAGGGCCAAAAAAAGGAAAAAAATTTGATCCACCCAAAACTAGAGGTTCAATTTTGGTGGATCAAACTTGAGTTTTGATCAAACTAGAGATAATAACTCATTTGAGCAGCAACCATGATAGTATTTGTAGAAATTGAAAGAGGTGCAACCTTACAATGATAAGATAGTGGCTCGATTTGGTACTTGATTGGTAGATAAACCAGGTCTGACTACATTTGCAATGTGCTTTTGGACCTTGTCTGAAAGTGAGAGGATTGTTATTTGTCAATATAGGAATGTCAACAAATTGGGATAGTTGTTTGCAGTAGATAAATGAGTTATGTTGGAGTTAAAATCAAAAGCACGTAGGATTTTGTTGGAGTTAACATCAAAACAAGCCATTGCATGCTCCAAGCTGTAACAGAAGAGAAATCAAATTAAAGATTATCTTGCCCATCATATTCTTTTGTAAGACTGATGGAAATGTTGTCTGAACCGCAAGCCTAACGAAACTAAAATTGAGAATTTACTTTAGCATCTGAAGTTGGAGTGATTTGGATGCATAACAATGGGTTAATCTGTTTAACTGAAATGGCAGGAAAAGTATGGCCATTACATTCAAGAGTCAAATTAGAGGAAAAGCTCTTTGCAAATAACTCTGCTTTTTTCTCATGGTCAAAAAATCATGGTCAAATTTACCTAAATTTGTTACTAAAAAACAGAAAATATGAAAAATGAAAGGAAAAAAAGGGGTTATTCTTAAGTGCACAGCAGTTGATGTTGTAATAAATTTTGAAAATTTTCTAACCCACCCTGAGCTTATTAAGATTCCTCCCTCACCCTCCCCCACCCCTATTTATTGAATTTTATTTAGGGATGCTGAGTCCCAAAAAAGACTCCAGTTTGAAAGTCACTTAAAGATTACCTCCTAGTTTTTAAGATCCAGGAGCTCTGAAAATATAAAAAAGCTTACGGACTACTAATGGGAAAAAAAACTTTTAGTTTTGGACATCAGAGACCAGGAAAAAATAAAAATATAAAGTCTGAGTCCTTATGGAAATCCGAATCCCTGATTTTACTTGTTGTTTTAAACAAAGAATCTGTATCTCAAAACTAAAAACAAAAAATAATTTTATTTATTATTTTCTAATTTCTGAGACCATTCAGGTCATAGAAAATTAGAAAATATAAATTCACTTACAGAAATAGAGATAAAAACTCCTACCCTCCTGTTTATTAATACCCCCTCCCTCCCCTTATTTATTACATGTGAACAAATACTTGATTTGTCTATTGATTGAAAGAGTTTAACAATTTTATTAGGCTAAATTTTGTTTGATTATATGACCAGTATGTTTTATAATCATTTCTCTTCCTTTACTTACAACTTCCTCCACAACTCTAAATCCAATTGAAAAAGATAGCACAAAATTAGAAACATCACTTCCTGAATTATCAATAACACTTACCACTATTGCAGTATGTTGCCTAACTGGAAATCCCTCACCTATTGCTGTGAAAACTATTTTCTTTAAAATATTTTTAGATAAAAAGGTAGATAGTTTATATCTGTTATGATATTCTAATAATTATTACATTCCGACTATGAATTAGGTTTTAGGATTAATTCTATGAACTATTAAATGCCAAATCAAATTAAATAATAAATGCTCCATCATATAAAACATGTTGCCGCACATAAAATATAGAAAGTGATAAAATAATGAAATGCAGAAATTGATGGTAAACAACTTTATTAAATAATGATGATTTTTGTCTCAACTAAATGTTGGCCACTGTTCAATAAAAAAGAAACTGTTTATTATTGATAACAATTAATTTAGTAAAACTTGTTTAGTTTAGTAATAAAATTTAATAAAATACTTAGAAACATTAAATAAAAAAGTCAGAATATGATTCTAAATTTCCTCATTATATTATCTACTAATGATGTAAATTTGAAAATGTTTTTTATTTCTGTTTTAGGAAAGACCACAATCCAATTCATATAATTCTAACTAAAGTATTCAAGACAATTTAAAAAAAAAAAATAGAAAAGTTATAAATAAAGTTAAAAATAAAGAAAACCGTAAAAGCCAGCCACAAGTAAAGGAACAATTTGATATGGTCAAAGCTGTTTCAGTATCATTACTGTCAAGTTACTCTCAATTGTTTAACACAATGTGGGATGGGAATAAAAGGATGGATGGGAATTTTTATCCAAATGTAATAAATAAGGTGTAATGAGAAAAGAAGGAGGGGGAGGGGGAGATTTTTTTTTTCCTATCAGTAAGTTGATATTTTAAACTAGAAAATTATAACTGAAATTTTTATTAGATACAGTTTCTTTTTTCGTACAAGTAAAATTTAACAAACAGGGGAGGCGATCTTAATAAGCTCAGGGTGGGTTAGAAAATTTTCGAAAATTATTAAAACATCAACTTACAAATGACAAGTGTTTTGTTTAATTTTAAATATTTTAAGTTGACTTATTGGATTCCTTGCCTAAAAATATGTTAGTGTACACATTTTCAGCTTTCTATTGCACACAGAACAATGACCAAAACCAGTTTTCAAAATGGCGGGATTTTGTTGGTTCAAGACAAAGTTTGAAGAGTCATATCTTTGAAACCGTTTGGAATTGGATAAAATTTTAGAAATGTTTATAACTTATTAAAATCTTTGAGTGGTGTAAAAATTAGCAAAATCTGAGACTTAGGGTTGCATCCACTGGATGTTTTTCACATGGAATCACCCTAATAAGATCAGACCCATAAATTAGAGATGTAATGCCAGACTTACTTTAGTTAAGTTGACATTTTTAAAGACTTTCCAAAAGTTTCTTGAACCTAACATCTGAGATAAGATACAAAATTTAGTAAACTGAGAATTATGGGCAGAGAATTTTTTTGGGCAGAGAATTGGCTTTTAGAGTCTTAAATAATTTTGAAAAATTTTCTATTATCTTGGTTACATGATCAAAAATATGCTATGTAGAAATATATGTACCTCTTTAAGTGGCTACTAAAGTTGAGGAGGCTACTAATAATTGTTTTGACTCCATTTAATGGATTTGAACTTTGTTCCCTTACAAATTGCTAAATTTGTAAGGGAACAAAGTTCAAATTCATTAAATGGACTCAAAACAATTGTTAGTAGCCTCCTCAACTTTAGTAGCCACTTAAAGAGGTACATATATTTCAACATAGCATATTTTTGATCATGTAACCAAGATAATAAAAAATAAGCTAATTGTTTAATCTCAATTAATCTAATAATTCTAATTAAAATAAAATATAACATAAACTGTTTAATGGTTCTTCATATTGTTAACTTTTGGAGTAAAAAATGCGCTAAATCATATTTTATATGTAATAAAAGGGAAAAAAAAAGTCATTTAAAATTAGTAAAAAAAAACACAAATATATTTCCTTACTCAGCATATTTGATTGATGAGAAAGAAAAATTTTTAAATCTGGCCAATTTTCATGCGATAAACAAGTGTCTGTAAATATGCTGCATGCTGCCTTTGCCTTTTAAAAAGCAAAAAAAAAAATTATAAAAAAATCAAATATTAAATGACATATTTTTAATAAATTATATGAAATAGGAAAACAAAAAATCAAGTTCATCAAAGTTTAATTTTCAGATCATTAAATGATTACCTTTTTGACTGAGAGTAACAACTCTCCAACAGATTGTGTAGCTTCCAACGACCTCTCGTAAAGAAGCTGAAAAAAATTATTTATAAGGACACAATTTTTTCAATTAAAAACATTATAAATGATATTGCTTTATTTCAAATAAATATTAGCTTGTTTAAAAAAAATTAGCTTGTTTAAAAAAAAAATTAACATATTACTAAAAAAAAAATTAACTTATTGCTAAAAAAAAAATTAGCTTATTGTTTAAAAAAAAACATTAGTTTTATGTTTAAAAAAATACATTAGCTTATTGTTTAAAAATATATATTAGCTTATTGTTTAAAAAAAAAGAAGTAAAGAAAACGGCTATAAAAAAATGAGCAGCAGTTGCACAGTGGTTAAAATGTTCGCTTCAGAATCAAGAGATTTAAAGTTCAATGCCTGCTCTTGCCATATATGCAACTTTGCTAGAGGTAGTAAGTGACCAGGGCCCCAACTAAAAATGAGACTTTTTTCAAACCCAGCAAAATTATAAGATTTAGCAGGGGTTGATAGCCTATCAACCCCCTGCTAATTTTATATTTACATTTACTATTTATTACATAATGGAATATTTATATATTTTTAAACTCTAATTTACTTTCAACAAGATTGCAAGCAACCATTATTAAGTTATGAGTTACTTTAAACTAGAGGACAGGTTAAAATACTAGAAAATGGTTAACTGGAGACTTCAAAAGTTGCAGGATGTATTAAAAATGAAAACATGAAGATGGGGAAGAGTTAAAAGACTTTTTTGATGTGCAAGGACAAAAAACTGAATTAATAAAAGTTTTTATAGCATGAAGGCAACAGATAAAGTAAAAGGATGCAACTTGTTGAACAAGACGCCAAGTGAGAATGAGTTTTGGTTTATCGTAATAGTGATGATAGCTTGTTTGAACATTGACCATGATAGTATTAGTAGAAAAAAGAAAGAAATGCAACCTTATAACAATGAGAGGGTGGTTCAAGCTTGGCAGATAAAGCAGGTCTAACTACATTTACAATGTGCTTTAAGACTTTGTCTGATAGTAAGAGGGTTGTTATTTGTCAATATAGGAATGCCAACAATAATGCAGAAAAATAAATGAGCTTTGTTGCCTTAAAAAATTTAAATCCACAAGCCACTGCAAGCCTTAGACTGTTACAGAAGAGAGATCAGATTAAAAACTGGTGCTTGTTCTAAGCAATCAAAAAATGAAGACTTTGTTGTTTAGACAAGAGTATAAAGTTGAGTCCTTAGCTAATAGAGGTACTTTAGATGTAAAATTTTCATGAAGATTGTTATTTTAGATAAGAAACATTACAGGAGCCAAGATAGAACTTTGTGGTACCCTTAAAGTTACTTGAAATAAAGTGGAGTGTAGGTCTTTAAGAATAATTTTAACTCTGCAGTTAGAAAGAAATAATTTATTAATCTTAAAAACTTTATATTAGGTCAAAGTGTTTTCTAGAGTTTTGAAAAATTGGAACCACTTATTTAGCACTTTTTAAAAGTTTAGCAAAAATTGAAGAGAATTCTGGAGAACACTTTTTTAAGACTATGATGGAAATCTTGTTTGGAGCACAAACTCTAGAAGTGTTCAATTGAGAAATTACTTTAGCATTACAAGCCATAGTGATTTTAAATTTTAACAATGGATTAATCTGTTTAACTGGCAGAAAGAGTGCGGCCATTAGATTCAAGAGTTGAGTTAGAGTAAGATTTTTTTGCTAAAAACTCTACCTTATTCTGGGGAGAAGTAAAAAGTCAGACCCATGAGATTATATTAAATTAGAGATTATATGTTAGACTTACTTTAGTTAATGAAACTGTTGAAGACTTAGCAAAAGTCTCCAGATTCTAACATCTGAGATAAGAAACAAGATTTAGTAAACTTAGAATAACAGAGCTTAATATCAGACAGAACCTTTTTACATTGCCTTCTTGGAATGATAAAAGGACATTTGTTTATAAGAAAGACGTTCTGGTAAAAAAGATGAAAAGAAAATAATTACTGTTTAATAAAACAACTGCTCAAGATGGTAAAAAATGCAGAGTAGAATGAGACTTGACTTAATATTGAAGAGAAGGAATAGACGCTTCTAAACTTTTATTCCTGAAGGAATAAAAGCTTCCAAGATGCCCTTTATGCATACATATTATGGGTATAAACATATATCTTTGCTATTTATTTAGATGCTGGAAAACAATATCCTTTCATATTTATATAAACTTTAATATTTATATGGTGAAGCCTTTGCCAAAATAGATGATCAGATGAATGTGTGGTGTGACTCTAACATGGCAAGAAAAAGGCATAATCTTAAATAGATTAGAAAAAAGTGCCTAATTGGACAATGTTTGTTAGAGAAGATTAAAGTGATTTAGGTATCAGCATGTAGAGAGGTAGAAGCTTCAGGAGAAAATGGTAGTGCTAGAAGTAAGAAAACTTGAAGAGTTATATATTGTATGAATGAGGTTTAGTAAAGAAAAGAAAACCCGGCCCTGGCTATATTTTATTAAACCTGGCCCCAGTCAAATGTCAACCCCCGTCACTTACTATCTATTAAACAATATTTTATTCTTAGGTGCCAATTATATTTTAAAATGACTCTGCACTATTAAACTCTGTTCTTATTGATGATGTCATACTAAAGTAACTATCTGAAAGGGCTTTAGTATAGAAACTCTCAAATGTAACAACTGAAAATTTCAGTTTAGCCAGCTATGTATATGGGCAGCTATGTATAAAAGACATTTTTTTTTCTTGCTGGTCATGGTTGACCATTTGAAAAAAATTAGAATTTTTAAAAACAATGCTTGACAAATAATCAGGATATTATATGGAAAATGCATTTAAATAGTTTCCTTGTTTATGATTTTTCTGTAAAATGACAAACTTATTCTTTTTTTTTCCCTTCAATTATTTAGATTATTTTAGTGGTGAAAATTCTTTTTTCATAAACAATTAAAATTCTTATATTATTATTTTAATAAAAATATTTAATATCTTAATTATGAACTATAAATATATTTTTCTTACAATTGTACTTATTCACTTTTTTTTCTTCCCTTAAATCTTTTAATTCATTTTCTCATAAATTTTTTGGCCGCAATTCGCAATAAATGAATGTATGATTCGTGGATAAAATTACTATTTTTATGTTTGTGCTTTTTTCTCTATATTAGGACTCTTAAAAATATATTAATTCAGTATATATGTATATTCATTGAAATTTTGTTTAATGTAACATTAGTAGTTATTAAAGTAGTGTTACATAAAACAATTATCTTCTTAGTATTTGGTTAAAATAGTATCTGCACATAAGAATTATCTTTCTATTTATAAAAGTTAGTCATTAAAAATTATTACTAAAATAAAATTTATTTTTCTTCATCTATTCTATACTTCATTTTTTTCTTCATCTATTCTATTACTAAAATAAAATCTATTTTTCTTCAACTGTTCAATTATCATCTATTAGGCTGGCGAAGATGTATTTTTAATACATTGTTTCCAGTTTAGGATGCTGAATGATAGATCTTGTTGACTTGAATGTTGTTGAATCCATGGGTTTTGCTTGTGTCTCTGTTTTTATGACTAGGCAATTCATTCTCTTATCTACTAATAAGGGTACAGCTTTATTACTCAGTTTTATAGTTCTGAGGTCGGCTGGTAGTCAGGTTTCCCAAACCCTGTGGTAGCTCTCAGAGAGGCTGATTCCATCAACAGCTAAAAAATATCTAAGTATTAACAGTGCCATATTGCGCATGCATGGTGTCCCTGTTTGTACTTTTGGTGTGCATTGCCAAAGCCACATTTGGAGCCCTTTGTTACCGCTAAGGGTATATTAATAGTAATGAGACGATTGCTTGGGCTGTTAAACAGTGTTCTGAGTACTATCTATGATTTGAGTCCAGTTCTTTAACAAATTTAAAAATGAATAAAGTACCAAAAACTATAAAACACAAAAAACCATCATCATCACCAAGTTCTCTAAACCTATCATTCACTAATATTCGTAGTCTTCGAAGTAACTTTTCTTCTGTTGAGTCTTATCTCTTGCAAAGTTCACAAAACCTACTTGCTCTTTGTGAGACTAATTTGAGTTCAGCTGTTTTATCTTGCAATCTTAGTGTTGATGGTTATCTTCCTTTAATTCGTAGCATAATTTAAGACTCCAATAGTCACATAGTTGGCCTGAGCATTTACATTCGTAAGAATTCACCCATTTGTCGTGAAACTAGGTTTGAATCCACAGACTATTCTTTCATGTGCTTTCGTTTAGCACCACTTCACTCTATTCTCTTTGTTCTATATCGCTCTCCTTTATCTCAAGGCTGGACTCTTTTTGATGTTATTTCTGATCATATTGACCAAGCCTATCTCTTTATCCATCAGTTAATATAATTGTTGTCGGTGACTTTAATGCTCACCACTCTGAATGGCTTGGCTCTAGTGTCAGTGATTCTGCAGGTATTAAAGCCCACAACTTTTGCCTTTCACAATCCCTAACTCAAATAGTCAACTTTCCAATTCGCTTTCCTGACAAGCCAAATCATTTACCTTCTCTACTCGACTTATGTCTTGTTTCTGATCCTAGTCAGTGCTCAGTTTCTCCACATTCACCCTTAGGTGCTTCTGATCACAGTTAGATCTCTCTAAAACTAATATCTCATTCTTCTTCATCACCTGAATCCCCCTATTATCGAACGTCTTACAACTACAGTTAAACTGATTGGGATTCTTTCCATGATTTTCTTCGTGATGGCCCTTGGGTAGAAATCTTTTGTCTTCCTGTCAAGAAATGTGCTTCTTACATAACTTTGTGGATTCAGGCTGGCATGGAATCTTTTGTTCCCTCTCGACAATTCCAGGTCAAGCCTCACTCTCCTCCATGGTTTTCCTCACACTGTGCTTTTGATTGCCAATCAAAACCATTAATTCCATATTTATCAGCAAAACAATTCTTCAGAAAAAAGATGTCTGTTTTATTACTGCTAGAAACCATTGTAAAAAGGTTTCGTCTAACGTCAAAGCCAGCTATTCTAAGGTCATAAAATCTCGTATCTTATCTCAAAAATTAGGCTCTTGTGACTTCTGGAGAATCTTTAATAGTATTAATAATAAGGGCAAATCTTTTCATCGATATCATCTCTTGATTCCACTAGTTGCATTCTACTTGATATTGCCAACAAACAGGTTGATTCATTGCTTGACATTCTTATCACTCCAGCTTCTGATTTAAAGTGATTTCCTGCCAAGACTCTTCTACAGCTTGTGGCCCGGACAACATGCCTGTTATTGTCTTGCAGAAGTGTTCTCCAGAGCTGTAGTCTATACTCTCAAATCTATTCAACAAGTGCTTATCAGAGTCTTGTTTTCCAGCCTGCTGGAGAGCAGCATCTGTTATTCTTATCTTCGAAAAATTCTGGAGAGCGATCTGATTTGTCTAACTACTGTCCCATAAGTCTTCTTCCTATCATAAGCAAGGTTTTTGAATCTTTAATTAACAAATACTTAATTTCTCATATTGAATCTATTAACTTACTTTCTGACCATCAATATGAATTTTGATCTTCTAGTTCTACAGCTGATTTGCTAACAGTAATAACCGATAGGTTTTATCGTGCATTAGATAAAGGTGGAGAGGTTAAGGCCATCACTCTTTGCATTTCAAAAGCTTTTGATAAAGTTTGGCACGCTGGTCTTCTCCATAAGCTTTCTTCTTATGGTGTATCTGGCAACACCTTTAAGATTATTGAATCCTTCCTTTCCAATCATAGTATAAAAGTTGTCCTTGATGGACAGCACTCTTCTTCTTATTCTGCAACTTCAGGGGTTCCTCAAGGTTCAATCCTTGGCCCTATACTCTTTTTAATTTACATCAACGATCTTCCAGATATTTTTACATCTAAGGTGGCATTGTTTGCTGATGATACTACCATTTATTCTTGTCGTGATAAGAAACCAACACTCTCTGATTGCTTGCAGGGGGCATTTGATTTGAAAAGGATCTCACTTCATCTCACACAGCATGGGGCTCACAGTGGCTGGTGAACTTTAATACAGATGAAACTCAATTTTTTTCAGCCAATTGTTATCACAATAATTTAGATCTTCCTACATTTATGAATGGTAATGTACTTAATGAGCCATTTACTCTTCATCTTCTAGGATTAACTCTTACTTCCGATCTTTCTTGGAAACAATATATCAAATCAGTTGAAAAGTTAGCATCTGCTAAGGTTGCATCTCTTTATCAAGCTTGACACTTTCTTACTCCGGATTCTATTCTCTATCCTTATAAATCTCAAATCCAGCCTTGTATGGAATACTGTTGCCATATCTGGGGCGGATCTTCTAATGTTACCCTTTCATTTTCAGACAAGGTGCAAAAACGCATTGTAAACATAGTCGGACTTGCTTTTGCAGCCAACCTCTGACCATTATCACATCGTCGTAATGTTGCTTCTCTTTTTCTTTTCTACAAATACTATAATGGGCACTGCTCTAAAGAGCTAGCGTCTCTTGTGTCATCTACTAAAATTCATTCTGATGTTACTTGTCATTCAATTAAGTCTCATCCTTTTTCTGTGACTGTTCTTAAGTGCTCTAAAATTGCTTATTCGTCTAGTTTTCTTCCTCGAATATCAGCTCTTTGGAATTCGCTTCCTTTATCATGCTTTCCTGATTCATATAATTTGCAATCCTTTAAGTTGTCCGTCAATCATTATCTTGCTCTACAATATTCATCTTTTCTCTTCCAGTAACTTCTAACTTTAATTAGTGGTTGTTTGCAGCCTTGTTGGAAGGGAAAATGTTTAAAAAAATAAATTAAACTTTTGACTGTCTAAAAAAAAAACTGACCATGTGTTAGCCGGTTAAAATGACCGCTTTCATTTGTATTCTTATTTACATCGCTGCATACATAAATACATAAATGTATTTATGTGTGCAGTTATGCTTTAAAGCATAAAATGGAGCGCCATTTACGTACGTATTAAGCTAATTAATTTAAGCAGTAAGCTGTTGTACTTTTTACCATTTTTTAATGTTTAAACATGTTTTAAAGCTATCTTTTAAGTGGTAAGAAGTAATTAACTTTATAAAAACTACTAATAAAGTTTGAATAATAAAAAATAATATAAAAAGTTTGAATGACAATTTGATATTAGCGCCATGTACAAATGTAATAAGCTAAGAAAAAACAAAGAAAATTTTATCTTTATTAACCTTTTTCATCAAAAATCTTTTTTTGCAAAAGAAAAAAAAGGATGTTATATGATGTAAAAATAAAAATTAAAAAAACTTATTAAAAAAACTAATCTTTATCATCTTGCAAGCGCAAGAATATTTTATTTAGACAATTTCTCATAACAAACAATAACAAAAATAATTAAAGAATTTAAAAAAGAATAACAATAAAAAAATTAATATTAGCTAAAAAATATTACACGCATTTTAATTTTTATTGTTTGTTTGTTTGTCAATGTTTAGTTTCAAATGATTGATTTTATCAACAACAACAACAAAAAAATTACTAACTTTGAATGACATCTTATAAAAAGCTTATTCTTTTTATAACTAAATAAAAAACTTCGTTTATGTATATAACTCTATTATTAATTTTTCAAAATAATATTTCAAGGGAGTTTAGATGCTCTTGCTATCAAGAATAAATATACTTGATAAGACTATCAAGTATAAATGATTTAAACTCCCTTGATATATTTTAAAACTATCAGAGTTATATCTATAAATAAAGTTTTTTAATTAATTATTACAAGTATTTATGCTTGAAGCAATACAGCTCTTGCTATGTCATTGTTTATATTTACAGGTTTTACTTTGCAAAAAATAATAGTCTAAAAAAACAATATTTCATAATAGTAACTATTATCAGCTTTATATAATGAACAGATTGTGCGATATAAAAAAAGTAAAAACAGAAATTTCCTTATAATTTGGAAAAAATTTTGATTATAAAAATTACTTAAATAACTTGTGAACATGCTGTAACACTGCATCAAAAATGTTTATATAGTGCACATTCAACTTTTTTGTCATAAGGCAAGTAAAAGCGCAACTGCTTAAATTTTTTAATAAATGGTACCTAGAAACTCAAATCTTTGTCACAAAAAAAAGTGCTTGTTAGGTTAATTAACTAAAGTTTTTTTCTTGTTTGCAACAAATAATATTTTTTATTTGTAATATTTTTTATTTTTGTTAAACTTTATAAAATTGAAAAATTATTATTTGCAAAGCTGCAAATTTAAGAATAATGAAAAATAATAAAAATTACATATTTTAATTTGTTTATACAAATGTAGAGAAAAGAAAGAAATTAATTTATATTAAATGTTAAATTTATATTAAATGATAATTAAAAAAGTGTAATATTAAATTTATTATTTAATATTAAAAAACAAAAACATTAAAACAAAACATTCCACAATATATAGATTTACAAAATAACACTTCTAGACTTGTTTTTCTTAATTAGTAAATTAAACTTGCTTTACTGTAATTTATTTTATTCCGGTAGTTTAAAAAAATTAATGTACATATATAAAAATAAAAAATAAAGATAACTTTATGATGCCAAAATCACGGCAAATCATGTGCTAAGCAATTTTTTTTTTAAGATATTTAAAGTGCGAGACAAGTTGTGTTCATATCATAGATAAACATTAGAAAATAAGTTAAAAGTGAATTAAACTTACCAAAACATACTATTGAATGAGATTTAAAAGCATTTTTTGTTTTGCCATTATACTTCTAAATGAGAGCCTAACTTCAGGCTCTCAAATCTGCATAGTTTTTTCCATTAAAAAAACATCTGGTTTCAATAATGAATGTTTTCACTCACCACAGAGTTTTTTAAACTCAGTTCAGTTTCAACACAGTTCACACAACTAGATTGGATTTTGCCTTAACACTAAGCGCAATATAATCCAACATAATTAAATTTTAAAAGATTGAAGAATCTTTAATTTTTTTTTTAATCTTTCTCACTATGCTGGGTATAACAAAATGGGTATCATGGATGCAGCTGAATTAAATTTATAATTATTGAGCGTTAAAATTCTTTTAAATTTTTCCTTTTTTTTTTTAATTCCAAATTTCAATCACAATATTATTTGAATAAGAGAATTTTAGAAGACTAAAATTCTCTTGTTCAAATAGATTTTTTTTTAAATAAAATTCCTAAAAACAACTTGTGTATTTATAGAATATGTTTGATTTTGATAGCGCTTAAAATAAAATATAAAAAAATGATATCGCGTTTTTTATATTCTATTCGAGATTTCTTGTCAAAATAATTTTTAGTTAGAAGCTTATATTATGTGTTACAACATAAAAGATATAAATAGAAACATTTATATGGCTAATTTTTGCGAGTCTTTAAGTAAATTTAGTAGTTCAGTAACTGTAAGTTACTGTAGTTATTTACTGAAGTAAATTAACTGTGATGTACTTTATCCACTCAGTGAATCAAACAAAATATAACTTTAAAATAATATTGGCTTCCACGCAGAGATTTAAAGTAATTTAAATTCAAAAGTGCTTTATGTTGAATAAAATCCATGAACAAGAGAGCAAAGATCATACTTCTATTCAAACAATAAATATAGCCTGACATACCTTTTGACCTCAAATAAAAAACTTAGACAAAAACATTAGTTTTAAGAATGGCTAAAAAAAATGCTTAGAAAAGAAAAAAATTAAAAAAAAATAAAATGCAAAAGTATTTTTTTAAAGAAAAAACTAATCATGACAGTGTGAAAAGCAAACGCAATACGCTTAATTTGAACCCTGATATAGTTGAATACACTATTTTCATTAATTGCTGGGATACTTGTTTTATTGTAGATACTTAGAACTTCCTATGCTACAACTGTCACTTAATGTGGCCATTTCAATAATTTTTTTTTTTTTTTTAATGTCTGCTCCCACCCTCTAAATGTGTTCTATATAATAAAATAATACTGGAATTAAAATTTTTTTGAAAAAAAAAAACATTTTTAGGGGCAGCTCGAGACCTTTAAACATCAGACTTGTAACTTGTAGAACTTGTCCAACCAACAACAGATGACAAGTAGAAAAGATTGATAATAAACAACTGATTGTTTATTATCAATCTTTTATAAACCCCTTTGTAGCAACAATTATCATACTTTATAACAACCTGCAATATAAAGCATAACATGTAAAACATGTATATTCTTGTAATATATTATTAGCCTTACTTCAGGTTTGATGGGGGAAAAATCTATAGCTTATAAAAAACCATTCAAAAACTAACGATGTTTAAGACAAATACGAGAGAACAACACATTCACAAAAATTGAAAATACACAAAAATATAATCCATTTATTTAAGTTTATAAAAAAAAAAAATGCTTTCAGGCCCTCGGAATTACGAATAAAGAGGTTGGCAAAAAATTGATTTAAAATTCTGATCTGATGCCAACCTAAAACCGTTTTAGATTGGATATTTCAGATCAGCAAATTTTGAGAAATTTTAGTAAGGCTCAAATTAAGGGATTGCAAACTGCGATATCTGGAAATGCTTCTGGTCTTTTAACACGTAGTTTTTTAAAAACTGTAAACTCTGTTTTTATCACTAAACAATAACAATCAACTTTTTTTGATCTACAAAATATGCATTTCATAGGACAAAACAAAGGAAAAATTATGAAATCAAAAATTCTAATTTTTGATTAGAATTTTCTACTCATTGTACCATGATAGAAAACACATTTTGATTCCTTTTTGTTTGATTGTTATGTTGATAGCTCCTCATATATAAACACAGTTTTAGAGAACTTTTGCAAAAATGTTAAGATGAAGTGTTAGTTAAACATTTAGTAAACAAAAACAAAATAAAATAAAAAACTATCATATAAGATTACCTCAGATATCTTTAAAACAGAATCCATTGTGTATTCATAAATTTTATATTGATAACTGAAATAAGAAATTTATGTGTAATGTATGTATAGCAGGTTGTCTAATAAAAACAATTAATTAAAAAAAAGGCCATAAATATATTCTATATAAAATATCACTGGATTTAAAAGATTTTTAAATCAAGTGATATTTAAATCTAAAAAATGTTCAAGATCCTTGAACATTTAATGGGTCCCTAACATTATCAAAAAGTTTTTAAAGTTTTTAAATGTTGGGTCTCAAATGAAGAAAAATTATTTAAAATTTTTAAAAATGATAATCATTTTATAAAATATATATATATATATATATATATATATATATATATATATATATACATATAGAGAGAGAGAGAGAGAGAGAGAGAGAGAGAGAGAGAGAGAGAGAAAGAGAGAGAGAGAGAGCTCGAAATAACGAACTTTTTTGTTCTGGACAATTTGTCAGATAAATACTCAAGTTTATCGGACATGTCTGATAAAAACTATAGAAGTGTGATCAAACGCCATTCCTGACCATGCATTAAATATTTTGTTTTTACAACTTGACCACACAATTTGTTTTGAAAACTCTAGGCATTTCAAAATGCGCTGAAAATAAAAAGAAAATTTGTAAGATAAATTATATAAAAAAAAAAAATCTTAAAGAAAAAAATAATCTAAGCTCAAAAAACTAAAATTTGAAAAGAAAACTTACTATACTATGTGAAATGCTTTGTAAATTATGAAATTATGTAATTATTAAATATGTAATTAAATATATAATAAAAATGTATAATAAAAATACAAAACTACTTAATACATAAATTACTATGTAAATATATTAAATACATAAATTATTAAGTTTACTTATTACTTTATTAAATAAAGTAACAAATTAATTATGATGCTTACAATAAACACGTTTTATTTAAATTATCATAGAATATTATATGTAATTACATTTATATAAATATGCATTTTTTTAAAAATCTTTTCAAACTTTTTCTAGGAAACAAACGTTACGTAACAACTCAAATTTTATAGTGTAATAAAAAGTACTGTTTTCTATAAGCGTTAAAATAACTATTACATTAAAACTTTTATAAAAGAAATTTAAAAGGTGTTTTAAAAGCTAAAATATTTGTTTTAAATTTATAAAAACCATTGGACAAAAAATAAAATAAATACTAAACTATAAATTTAAATTAATAACTAATTGCAACATTTTAATAGAAATGATAAAAAACGGGCTACTTAATTCAGCGCTTCCAAAATTTGATAAAGTAATAAATGAAGACATTGACTGGGACTGGAGGAGTGCCTTGAATTAGAATGAAAATGTAAAAAATAAACTAGAACAATTGGATAAAAACAAAGCAATGGGCAGTGATATGGTGAGTCCATATATACTTAAACCTCTAGCAATCATATTCAGTCTTACAATTGAATCAGGCACAATACCAAATATTTGGAGTGAAGCAAACAAAACCCCTTTTTGGAAGGATTTATTTTGAATGTTTGTGATTGCTACACAAATAAATCCTTCTAAAATTCATTAACAATTTTAAAAATTATTGATGTAGCAATCACTGTCCATTTGCAAATACATGATGCTCTACCCTGACATCAGCATGGTTGTGAAGAAGAGGGCTTGTATAACCAACTTACTGGAAGCAATGGATTTTCTGACAACATACATGGAGTCTAAGTGTCAAATTGACATGATGTAACTCGATTTCAGCAAGGCCTTTGACAAGGTATCACACAAGAAGCTATTACTCAAATGTGAAGCATATGGGATATCCAGTGTTTTGTTGAGATGGATCAAAGTTTTTTTAACCAATCATAGGCAACATGTTGTAATGGGAGAAGTTTCATCATCATGGTTGAATATACTCAATGGTGTTCCTCTTTTTTATAAACGACATACCAGGAATATTAAAATGTATATGCAAACTTTACGCTGATGACAGCAAGCTAATGAAAGCAATAAAAAACATTTCGGATATGATCAGTTTGCAAAAGGATATCAACAAGTTAGTCAAATAGACAAGTATATGGTTAATGGAGTAAAACAAAGAGAAGTGCAAGGTTATGCACATTAGCAAAAAAAAACCTCAGACCATCTATACAATGACAGAAAATGGTGTTGAATACAAACTAGGCAAAACAACAGTAGAACGTGACCTCGGGTTGTTAATCTCATCAGACATCAAATGGCATTGTCAAGTTAATGCAGCAGCAGTACACATTGCTAAATTCAAGTTAGAACTAACCTTGAATTTGCAGCACCTGAATGGAATCCTACTTTGAAAGGTGACATAAGGATGAATAAAAAAAAGCAATTGCTATTACTCAACATTTTTAGAGTAATTGTTCAGCTTTATGTGAATAAAAATTTGAGCGAAATTGTTCAAATTTTTATTCATGTAAAGTTAAGCAATTTACTCCAAAACACTGAGTAATTGCACAGCTTTTTATTTATGTAAAGCTGACCAATTGCTGAGTAAAAGCAATTGCTTGTTTTTATTTACCCAACCTATTGAACGCTAGAAAAGGTCCAATATTGTGCAACCAAACTTGAAAAAAAATCTCAAACATCTGTGTTATGAGGAATGACTATCCAAAATAAAATTGACTACGTTGAAGATTAGGTGTTTGTGCAGCAATCTTATACAAGAGTACAAATTGATGAACAATATAGATCACATTACATGGCTTAAATCACAACAATTTGCACCGTCATTACAAGCAAACAGACCAGCATCAGCAATAAGAGGTCATAATCTAAGAATTGAAAAAAAAAATGTCAAGCATTTTTGTCTCAACAAGCATTCTTTAGTAACAATATTGCGAATGAATGGAATGCATTACCAATTCACGTGGAGAATGCACAATTTTTAAACTTTTTTAAAGCAAGACTCAGGCTTGGCCAGGAAAGTGTGCGATTTCACGTCATAATATGACCACGAAAATACTATTTGAATTTACTTAACTTGACCACGGCTGTTAATAAGTTTTAAAAACTTGCATGCGTTTTAAAAACGCGCTATAAAAATCTTAACTCAACTATAAAGAAACTTAAAAAAAACTTATCATTAAAGAAGCAAATAAATTTTCGTAAAAAAAAATAGCGAAAAACAAAATAAAAATAACTTTACTAAAACTAAAATAGCAAAAATAAAATTAAAACTTAACTAAAATAAATAATAAACTATAACGATAAGATCATCTAAATTACATTTGGAATAAATAACTTTGACTCGTCGTTTATCTTTACTAATGTTTTTATAACTTCATATTATGCAAAACCCTTTAAATTTAAATAAAGTAACAACTTACAACAGACAATTGTTTAATAAACGCATACATTTAAAAGTTTAAAAAAAGATTCTTAACAATTCTTCGCACAAAAAGTAAAAAAAGTAAAAATAATTAAATCGTTTATTTGAAAAATTGTTATAATTTTTTTTTCATTTAAAAACATTTATAATAAAAAATAAATGCTTAAATAAATATAAAAAAACATATATTATTCATTGTTTTTATAAAAAATCATTATCAGTGATTTGTTACTTTATTTAAATGCGTTTCAATAATATAAAAACGTAAGTAAAGATCAGTTATTTTAATTCAAACGGCTTTCAAAAAAGTTTGTCTATTATTTTTCTTCTCAGCAAAAACTTAAATGATTCTAATATAAAGATTATTAAAGGGACCTTCGCTTTTTAAAGGTGTCACTTATAAAAAAAAAAATTTTAATTTTTACTTTTGTTTTACTTATAAAAAAATATAATTAAATAATATAAATAAAAAATTATACAACTTTCAATGATACTTTAATTAAAATCATTAGCTACTTTATTTAAAAGCGTTTTGCTAATAAAAAACATTAGTAAAGATAAACGTATTGAAATTATTTAATTTCAAAGTAATTAAAAACTAATTATTTCAGCGCATTTGTTTAAAATCGTGGTTAAATCATCAAAACAAAATAATATTTGCGTGGTCATATAAAGACTTGAAATCGCACGCCTTCCTGGCCAAGCCTGAAGACTTGATAAATTTTTATTAAAAATTTTGTGAAATTAATTCAACTCTAATTATTTTTATATATAGTTTTGATTTTTAACAAATTTTAAATTATTATAAACAAGTGTAAGCTGTCATAATGCTTATATAATCATATATATGTTTCTCAATTTAATTCGCTACAGCATCTATATTACTATTACTTTTACTATATGCAAAGATGTTTAAATTTATATATGTATATATGTATATATATATATATATATATATATATATATATATATATATATATATATATATATATATATACATATATAAATTTAAACATCTTTGCTTCCAACAAAGCTACATATATATATATATATATATATATATATAATATATATATATATATATATATATATATATATATATATATATATGTAGCTTTGTTGGATATATATATATATATATATATATATATATATATATATATATATATATATATATATATATATATATATATATATATATATATATATATGTAGCTTTGTTGGAAGCAAAGATGTTTAAATTTATATATGTATATATATATATATATATATATATATATATATATATATATATATATATATATACATATATAAATTTAAACATCTTTGCTTCCAACAAAGCTACATATATATATATATATATATATATATATATATATATATATATATATATATATATATATATATATATATATATATATATATATATATATATATATATATATATATATATATGTATATATATATATATATATAAAAATTGGAGTGTCTTAACCCCTAAAGGTATTCCTTTATATGTAAAAATAACTCAGACCAAATATTGACTCAATTGAACAATATTTTGAGGTAGCTCAATGATATCAAAGTATCTAAGTTATATTGTCACTCGCGAGCATGAAATACACACCTCTAACAACTACTAGTAACTGAATCAAACACAATTTTGAGATGATTTCCGAGCATGTTATTGTTTCTATTATAGCAAACAATCTTCTATGCTAATTAATAATTTGAGAGTTGAATATTCTTTGGAGCTGATGCTGATGACATTATTTTATTTACATTTGTTGACGATTGACATTTCGATTTAGTTTTAGTTTTCATAACTTTAAAGTGCACAGTTCAACAATTAATATAACGTAAATGACAACCAGATTGCACGGTAAGCTTTTTCTACTAGAATTAATAATCACAGAGTTAACGGTAGCAAGATGCCTTCTTTGGGTATGGTACTGCATCTATTCTTACTTCACCATATTGAGCTGAATAAAACTTAAACTGAAAAAAGTGAGTTGTATGCAATTACAGTGCAAGAGGGTCAAACATTTTGGCTAAAGGCGAGAATACCTATACAGGATAAATTGTCAAGCAAAACTGGAAAAAGTCTTTGAAATGTGGCGCCTTATAAAAAAGAAGGCGCTTAAGCCACCAACGCAGAAGGCCCCAAAAAATAATTTCATTTTAACTCTAAACGACCTGTTCAATGTGGCGCATACTGACACCCTCAAAATGATGACGATTGTAGAGGACAAAAAGTTTTTAACAGAAAAAAAAGCAGGTGAGGATGTATGGCAGGTGTCGATATAAAGCTTGCTTGTTGTATGACGTAAATTCTGAGCTGCAGGAGCAACTGCCACGAGATGACTACAGAAAGATTGTAGAACTGGTGCTGATCTTCCTAGGAGAAATCAAACGCAGAGAAGTGCGTTTCATGACACCTGGCCCAATGCACCATTTGCGCTGGATGTCAAAGGTCATCTACTCATTGAAAGTATATTTTGCTCACAGTTTGTTCTGACACCAAGAAAAGAAAAAAGCTTGTGTCAAGTGTGTGTCTTTGCAGTCTGCCTGTAACTAAAAGCATGGATGAAAGCGCCTAGCGCATTGACAGCACCTTACATTGATATTTAACTACTACATCATCATCATCATCATCTACATATGATATTTAACTATCACTCATAAAACTACTCAAGCATTCACCCAGTGATAGCAAAGGTTGCATCTGAAAAGCTTTTCAATCATCTCTGGTAGTTGTTGGAGGACCTGATTGGTTTAGCATTATTTGATAATTAGGTCAGCATATCAACAAAACAGCTGATGGTGAAGGCGATGCAAGAAGCAGAGGGAGTAGAGAATAATGCTGAAACATGTAGCCATTAACAAGAATATGGTGGCCAGCTCACTCGAGATGAGGACCAAATGCAGTATTTATTAAAAGTAATTGAAGAACACCGTCTTGCATGGTAGTCAAAAAGTTTCTTCCATAAACTGTAGATTTGAAGAGAGCGCTTATAAACAAGACCAGAAAAAGTTTAAAAACTTTTTTTTTTTTTTTCTTAAATGATAGACTGCCTGCCCTAACCAAACCCTCAGTCAATATAGCAACACTCTATTGCAAGTCAGGCTATAAGATAGTCCATGTAGCGACACTCCTTTCATCTTTTAAAAATGCTTTTAAAAAATAAAAACAATATAAATTAAAAAAAGCTTTTTAGTCATTATTGCGATTTTTTTAAAAACAATAAAACTTAATGTACTTCCGCATTAATTTAATTGTTTTAACTTTTTGACAATAATAAAATGTAACTTAATTGTCGAGGAAGCAAAATTGTTGTTAAAAGAGCCTTTTTTTACACTAAAAGTTTGACTACGAGATAAGGGTATATATATACATATATATATAAGAAATAAGTCAATTTTTGCAAATATATGATATATATATATATATATATATATATATATATATATATATATATATATATATATATATATATATTATAAGTTATATAAAATTTATATATATATATATATATAATAATATATACAACCCTCGGAATTAGGAAAAATAAGGTTAGCAATAATTTGCCAAACTCAAACTTTTTGAGATTGGCATCAGGTCAGCAAAAACTATTTGATACAAAGTTCTGACCATAAAACATAGAAAAGAGGTCAGCAATTTTTCGCCGACCTCAAACACTTTCAGGTTGGCAGTTAGGTTCACCCTAATTCCAAGGGTTTTATATATATATATATATATATATATATATATATATATATATATATATATATATATATATATATATATATATATATAATAGATTTTTTGACGAGTTTAAATAAAAATAACTACATGATTTTTACTACTAAAAGGATGAAACTTTTAGTAGTAAAAATCATGTAGTTATTTTTATTTAATCTTGTCAAAAAATCAATTATATAGCTCTGATTTCATGCATCGAGCACTCTTGCTGAATATATGCTCACAGCAAAATTAAACTTTTATATATATATATATATATATATATAATATATATATATATATATATATATATATATATATATATATAGTCTTCTCCATTTGACAAATGCTTTCGCACTCATGGAGTTTTGCGCTCGCCCACACACCCGCCAATACTACGACTGGCGCTTTTTTAGGCGCTCGCCAAAAAATTTCTAGCGTGTTTTTAAATTGCAACAAGTCTTTTTTCTTAATCAAATTCTATTTAAAGAGGTACAAAAAACAAATATTTTTTAAAATTGCGCATGCCAGACAAATAATTACTGTCCGGCGAGCGCTTTTTTGTGCGCTGGCAGTAAATTTCAAATGGAGAAGACTGTATAAATAGTAAAAAATTGGCTATAAACAACTCTTTGACTTTAAAAGTGACAAAATTGAGTAAATTTTATGTAAAAACCATTAAATGCATTTGATAAAACTAATTAAGTTTTATCATTTTTTTAAAAACCACAAAAACGCAACTCAACAGACCGCAATATTTATTAATTTTTTGATAAAAAAAACATAATAGGTAGAACATACCAGGAATGTTGCTACATCAAATGATAAATAATTAGAACATGCAAGGAGTGTTGCTACATATTGATTTTAAATGAATAAATTCGTTTCTACTCTTACATTTTTTAAAATTTAAATACCCATAACAACTTTCAACTTTTCTAAAAAAAGCCAATATTAAGATTTCTAACAGAACTACAAGGCCTCGAATAGCCGAACTAGGGTTTAAATGTGGCAGACATTTCTGTAGAAGATTGTGAAAATGTAGGTTAATACTTATTTAATTATTTATTGCAGCCGCATCAAGGCATTCATTTTATTAGTTTTCATATAATTATCATTAATTTTTTTCAGGTGTGTTTCTCAGATGAATCCTAATTTGAATTATTAATAAATAAGTCTTCTTTTGTTAGATTCAGGAAAAAAATATATATCCCAGACTGTTTTGTGTAGAATCCTAATCTAAACCCAATAGAGTACATCTGGGAACTTTTAAAGAAAATTGGTCTCGAAACTATAACCAACAAAAAAAGTCTCATGGAGGCACTAAATAATGTCTGGCATAATGATCAGGAATTAAAAGTAAATGAAAAGAAGTGCATCTAAAGCATGCCAAGAAAGATACAAGCAGTAATAAATACAAAAAGTGGCTTTACCAAATACTAAAAAACATTTGTATTGCGAGTTTTCTTAAATGAACTGTTATAAATAGTAATAGTGTTTGAAATTTTACATTTTAAAGAAAAATACTTATTTACGCAAGTGGTATTGATATTATTATAAAAATTTAATATAAGAATACGTATAAGAGCTTTTAATGATTAATATGATAATTTTCATTAATTATATAACATTACGTAATTATGAAAACCTGAGAGAATATTATTGATATAGTTTAACGCCACACAAAATATCACAAACAATTTACAAAAATAAATGTTAAACTTTTGTAACAACACGTGTGCTGTGGTAGATAATTCCAGCTTATTGAATTATTCTAATTCTTGCCCAAAACTCAAAACGAGGATGCGTTTTTAAATTATAGCCATTAGAAATGTTCAAAACATATGTTCAAAACCTTTAATCGTTAGTAATGTTAGAAAACAATTTTCGTTAGAAAACAATTTTTGGAACATTTCTAACGGCTATAATTTAAAAAAGCTTACTCGTTTTGAGTTTGGCGCAAGAATTGGAATAATTCAGTAAGCTGGAATAATCTACCACAGGGCTCATGATTTTTTTAATTAAGCCTGTACTTTGTTTTTATACGGATGGTGTTTATAGCCAAATAAAACCGGTACGTTAAACCAGAACATTTTGACTGCTGCTACTAATGGTTCACTAAGTAACCATTAAACAAAACCATGGTGGATCGCACAAAATGTCTACTATATAATTCCACTAAAATTCCGCTGAAGAACGTTTGCTGGGGCTCTAAAAAAACCTTATCGTCTTACCACAGAGGTCGGGAGAATAGGATTTATCAAGAAAGTTCAAGTCTCCTTCTCAACCAATATTACCAGAGCAGGCATTGAACCAGTTTTTGTTACTATTGTTTTTTACATATGCATATATACCTAGCAAACATTTACATATATACCTAGCAAACATTTATATATATACCTAGCAAACGTTTTTGTCGTGGATTTTAGTAATTACTTTTAAAATAATTTCGCAATTTTTCAATAAGATCAATATTGTCCTTTTAAAATTTTAAGTTCGATTTTTTTTTTGACACTACTAGAGTAATGGGGTTAAATTTTTCGAAATTGGGTAATGTTAATTTTTATAGTCATTTTCTCATCAAAGTTTCTCAAAAAAAAAAATACTTTTGTATTCTATGAAACATTTTTTTAATGTTTTTAAAAACCGATTTGTGTTTTATTTACAGAATATTTAGATTACAAAATTCAAATTTCACACACACTATTGATAAGTCACACACTTTTAAGCGATAATGTAAGTTTTTTTTCGTCAAAAAGATATAAAATCAAACAATTTATTTTTCAAAAATTAATTTACTGCTTTTTACTGATGTAATTTGTAGTCATCTTTAGTTGTAAAAAAAATGTTTTTAAATAATATTTTCTATTTAGAGCTAACTTGTTATTTCAATTATTATTTAAAGAATTTTCCATAACAAACATAAAAGATATTTAGAAGTTGCTTCTTGCAGTTTTTCAGCACAGTTCTATTTTTTTTATTATTTATTTTTTTATTTTTTGTTGTTGTTGAGAACATTCTGTTATAAATACTTTGTGATTTTGATTAGAGCTGACCCAGCTCTAATCAGAAGTGTAAAAGCCGTCTAAAATACAATTTAGTGTTTTAGTCGTCTTAAAACGTTTTGAGCCCATTTAAGTGGAGTTATAACATAACAGTTTTTATGCTCTATAGCTCTTTTTTTTTTTTTTTTTAAAGTTCTTAATTAAAGTTTCAAATCAAAAAATCATTGTCCTTCAGGGTAATGAAGAACTATGGGGAAATCTAGGTAAAAAATACAAAATTCTTAACAAATACAGTTTGCCGCTCTAAAGCAGTTTTATTTTTTCGTTTGTTGCGCTCTCGTTAGTGGAGAGTTTTTAAACATTAGAAATTTATTTCAATTAGAAATTGAAATAATAAAAGAAAAAAGATTGCTGCCCTATGCCAAATCCTCAGTCTATGTAGCAGCACTTCCTTGTTTTTTCAAAAGCTCTTTTTTCATCTCTTCCATCCTTTTCAGCTCTTTTTTCATCAAAAATGTTATATATGTATAATATGTATAAATTTCTAATCCGGTACACCCCTAATCTTTACATACTTTTATATATGCATACATCACAGAGCACCACGGAAGGGCAGTTGAAAGCAAGTTCAGGCCTCCTTCCTAACGGATGTCATAAAGCTTGCTCAGAGTGTTAAACCACCGATCACTTGCTTCTGAGTGTTAAACCACCGATCACCGAGCTTCTGAGTGTTAAACCACCGATCACCGAGCTTCTGAGTGTTAAACCACCGATCACCGAGCTTCTGAGTGTTAAACCACCGATCACCGAGCTTCTGAGTGTTAAACCACCGATCACTTGCTTCTGAGTGTTAAACCACCGATCACTTGCTTCTGAGTGTTAAACCACCGATCACTTGCTTCTGAGTGTTAAACCACCGATCACCGAGCTTCTGAGTGTTAAACCACCGATCACCGAACTTCTGAGTGTTAAACCACCGATCACCGAACACTTCTGAGGCAAGCGCGCTAACCACTGCACTACGCCTGCTAAACTTCAAAACAACAAAACAAAAAAAAATGCATAAATTTTATATTACCATAATTCTTATTTTTTATTTTACTTTTTTCATATATTTTATAAATATTATCGTGGCAAAAAAAACTAAAGAAAATAAACTAATTGTAAAACTATATCTATATAATAGATTTAATGTGGACCTGTATGTCCAACGTAGGGTTTGGGAAAACCCGGCATTTTTAGACCTGACGAGTCCGAGTTGAGTCTAAGAATATTTATCGGGTCCGGGTTCGGGCCCGGGTCCAATACATCTTTTTAACTTGCAATTTAACAATAGGATGAAAGGATTTTTTGTTCTCACGCCGATTTTTAAAAATGGATTTGGTATACGTTAAGGTAAATGAAACAACTTTTAGCCAGTTCAACGTCTAACGTAAATATATTATTCTATAATTTTATTATAATCTTAAACTACTAAATAAACTTGACATTACCTTTTTTAAAATATCGCATTTTATAAAATGCATGTAAATATACTAGCAAAAACAGTGTTTAATACAAAACAGAGCAATTATTTTTACTTAAAAAACAAAACTTTAAAAAAACTAATGCACTTAATAAATTGTCCGATAATCTAGAACGAATTCTAGAAGTTGGATGCTACAGAAAATGTTCGTGCGGAATTTGTTGGTGTTGGCTTTATCGTCATAAACGATTGATACAATTTTTCTAAATAAACAGTTCTTTTTTTAGTTTTTGAAAGTAAGAAAAATTCTTTTTAAATATCAGCTAATTTATCTCCGCAACTTGGCAAAATTGGACATTTCGCACTTTCTAATATTTTATGTAGTTCTCCAGTGTTAATGGTAGTGTGTTTCCTGTAGTATTTTCGTTACTTTCAGCTGAATGCCCCTGTTCATGTGTGTTTTGCTGTTCTTCATCCTCACCAAATAATTTTTATTATCACCAAGTAATCTTCATCCTCACCAAATAATCTCTTCAGAAAATCTGTTGTAAATAATTGTATTTTTTTTGAAGGTATAGTACCATTTACAAGAGAATCTAATAGCTCTTCTATTTCTTGATTTTACGGCTATTTATTTGAGTTTTCATCGTCATTAATACTCTACTTAAATTACCATCGGATTTTTTTAATTTTCTAAACATAAAATCAATTTCTAATCGGGCTGTTGCAAGATTAGCATTGTCACTGCTAAGAGCTTCAACAGTTAATTTAATAGGCTTTAGAGTATTTTCCAATTCATTTAATAATTCAATATTAATATTTTTTATTAAATATACACTTCCAATATATTGCAGAGCTTCTTTAATGAAATAAAATAATTTTAAAAGTCTAGATATCATTTTGATCATTGAGTACCAACGAGTTCTTACGTCTAACACTAGCTGAAGTTCATTTCCAAAAACTATTTAGATCTTTTCTTGCAAAATATTATTTCTCACAGAAGAACTTTTAAAAAGTTTAGCAATTATACAAACACTTTTTTATATTTTCTTCTACATTGCCTAAATTTGTTAATTCAACTTGTCCGTACTCTTCGACGTCACCGTCGCTCTCGTCAGAAATTTTCATCTTTATTATCATTAATATCATCTTGACAATGGTCATTTCTATCTCCATCAACGTCATCTTAATCTTGCAAGATGGTAATACTTTTCTTTTTATATAGTACATCACAAACAGCTAAGTGTATAGTGTGACTCAAACACAAATTATAGTGACTAGGAGATTCTCGTCCAATTTTTATCATTACACTTGCACCGTCTCCGGTTGAACCAGCTATATGTTTTTTAAAATTAATATTATATGTGTTTAAATGTTGTTCTACTTTTTAACTAACTGTACAGCTGTACACGAGTTAAAAATTCTCACTAAACCCAGATTATAAACTTCAGAGTCAATTCCACGCAAATTGATATTGAGATATTTCCGAATTTTTAAATTCGTCCATTCATCAAGTGTAATGCTAAATTGTCGGCCTTCTTTAATTTTTTTTAGTAACAATTCTAATATTTCTAACTTCTTTTTTTCATAAAACTAATGAATTAAATTCATAACATCTCTTTTGGCTTTAAGAAGATTATAACTTGATTTTACTAAACTTTCACGAATAAAACTAGACTTTGTAATCACCCTAACTGATATACCATCAAGAGCGGCCATTTTAGAGACAATTTCTTCTAAAGGCTTTCTGGCGACGGAAACGAAAAAGTCAATAGTTTTAAATCGTTTGGTGCCAGAATTTTCTCCTATTTCTTCCCGTGTTGGTAAAGAAATTCCATGTTTAACTTTTAAATGTTTAATCATTGATGAAGTATTTCCATCTTTGTTTGATATTATCGTTGAACACTTATTCCATTTTCCACTTTTCAAATCGATATATTGAGTGAAATACTCCCACACTTTGGAGTGCTTCGGCATAATGGGGCGGTAAAAAATATTCTAGTAAAATTATGAAATTTCACTTTTTTCCTAAAATAGAGAAGTAAATAATAAATGAAAAGTGTTTTTTTTAAAGTTTTTTATATACGCGCTAAAAGAATTAACTTATTAACTTCAATCTTTCTAATCAAAAGTTTTTATATTAGCGAATGCTTTTAAAACATTTGCCAATATAGAAACATATTATATTAGCAAATCCTTTAAAGCATTCGCTTATATATAAAAACATTCGATTAGAAAAAATCTAAGTTATGAAGTTAATTCTTTTAGTGTGTATTCGGACATACATGGAAACATACATAAACTCGAATGCTCTCAAAACATCAAAAAAGCCGTGGCCAAGTTCAACTTTAAGTTAGATTCACAAACCCTACTACTGTATTTTTCTTAAAAAGGTAGGGATCCAGCTCGACGACGCACCACTGCCTACAAAACAAGGCAAAATATTCGAACCATGAGACTCGCCGAGACTCATTCAAACCATGAGACTCAAACCATGAGACTCGAACCATGAGACTCGCCGAGCCTTAAACCGGGTATCGGATACGGGAATTTACCCACAGACTTGCCGAGTCCGAGTCAGGGTATCCGGAACCGAAAAACCCTAGTCCAACGTTGTGAAGGCTCAGATCTACTCAGATCCCCACCTAAATATATTTATAATAGGTAGAACAAATTTTATTACAATCAGCTTAACTAATAATTTCAAAAAAAAAAAAGGTCTTATATAAAAAAAAAATTATATTAAAAAATAATATCTATATCAGACTTTTATCAAAAAAAAATTATTATGCACAAATTTTAATTTATTTTCGCCTTATTTTATTTTATTTTCTTTATTTTTATTAATAAAACAATTATTTTTTTAATTCTTCTTTTATTCTTTCAATATTCATTTCGATTTCTTCTTCTTCTTTATCTGTTACTGTTTTAATCTGAGCACCCGTACGCGGTGGCAGCGCACTTGCCTCGGAAACAAAGGATTCCTGGTTCAAACCCCACCTCTGGGCAAGTTTTGCGACATTGGTTAGGAAGGAGGCGTAAACTTCCAATTAAATGCTCATCAACGGTGCTCTGTGATAAGACCGTAAGGACTTCTTGAGGCACCTAAATAAAAATTAAAAAAAAAAAATCTTTTTTCTTTTGCCATAAAGTTAAAGTACCCATTTTTCGCTATAATTAAAATAAATGGTTTCTCTTTTACTTGAGATACGAGATTATAGATGTTTTTATTGATAAATGATTAGATTTTGTGCGGCAACAACTTTGTATGATCTAAATTTTTTTTTTTTAATTTTATTTAAATGCCCCCAGGAAGTCCTTGAGGTCTTATCACAGAGCACCGCGGATGAGAATTTCATTGGAAGTTCACGCCTTCTTTCTATCCGATGTCGCAAAACTCGCCCAGAGGTGGGGTTTGAATCACGGATCTTTCGTTTCTGAGCCAAATTCTAATAGAAAAATAACAATAAAATAGAAAATATAACAAGACATTTAAGACATAATAAAACACATAAAATATAACAAGGCAATATAATATCTCAATCTTTTTAAAAACTTGTTGAAGCGCAAAAAATAATTTAAAAACTTTTAGCATTGGCATTAATGTCAATATAAAGCCATGTAGATTTGATGATTTGATGAATGTTGATTTAGAAGCTAACTCCGACTTAAGGCACCCCCTGTCTTGGGGCTCTTGGTTGAGTAAAGGCCAGAAATGGTGTCTTGATGAAAATACTTATCTTGGGCAGACATTAAATGTATCCGGCTACTGTCTTGAAGAAGGCCATTTAGGCAAAGACTTAAGGGGTAAACAGATTCTATCTGTTGATCAGCCTCGCACCCCTTCTTCATCTATTAGGGTTACTTAAGGGTACAGCTCTAAAACTCAGTTTTATGGTTCTGCGGCCGGCTGGAAGTTAGGTTTCTCGAACTCTGTAGTAGCTCTCATAGAGGCTGATTCCATCAACAGCTGTAAAATGACAGAGTACTAACAGTGCTATGTTGCGCATGGAAGGTGTCCCTGTTCGTACTTTTGGTGTGCATTGTTGAAGCCACATTTGGAGCCCTTTGTTACGGCTTACGGTTTATTAATAGCAATGAGACAATTGGTTGGACTATTAAATAGTGTACTGAGTACAATCTATGCTTTGAGTCAAGTTTTTTAACAAATTTAAAAAATGACTAAAGTACCAAAAACTATAAAACACAAAAAACTATCGTCACTACCAAGTTCTCTAATCCTATCATTCACTAATGTTCGTGACCTTCGAAGTAACTTTTCTTCTGTTGAGTCTTATCTCTTTGAGACTAATTTGAGTTCAGCTGTCTCATCTTGTGATCTTAGCGTTGATGGTTATCTTCCTTTAATTCGTAAAGACTCTAATAGTCACATGCTTGGCTTAGAGATTTACATTCGTAAGAGTTCAACCATTTGCCGCCGGAAAACTAGGTTCACTTTTGAAGGAGAGCAATATAGAACAAAGAGAAGACTATCGTCTTTCTCTTTGTTCTATATCGCTCTCCTTTATCTCAAGACTGCACTCTTTTCGACGTTAGTTCTGATCAAATTGACAAAGCCCTCTCGCTTTATCCATCAGCCAATATTGTTGTTGCTAGTGACTTTAATGCTCATCACATTGAATAGCTTGGCTCTTGTGTCAGAAAGCAGACTTCTAACAAGTGCTAATCAGAGTCTTATTTTTCGTCCTGCTGGAGAGCAGCATTTGTTATCCCTTTTTTCAAAAACTCTGGAGAGCGACTCTTCTAACTACCTTCCAATTAGTCTTCTTCGTATCATAAGCAAGGTTTTCCAGTCTTTAATTAACAAACACTTAATTTCTCATCTTGAATCTAATAACTTACTTTCTGGTCATCAATATACATTTTGATCTTTTCGTTTTACTGCTGATTTGTTAATGGTAATAACCGATAGGTTTTATCGTGCATTAGATAGATGTAGAGAGGTTAAGGCTATCGCTCTCGATATACATAAAGCATTTGATAAAGTTTGGCATGCTGGTCTTCTCCATAAGCTTTATTCTTACAGTGTATCTGGTAAAATCTTTGAGATTGTTGAACCCTTCCTTTCCAATCGTAGTATAAAAATTATCCTTGATGGACAGCACTCTTCTTCATATCCTGTAACTTCAGGGGTTCCTCAAGGTTCAATCCTTGGCCCTATACTCTTTTTAATTTACATTAACGATCTTCCAGATATTCTTACATCTAAGGTGGCACTGTTTGCTGATGATACTACCATTTATTCTTGTCGTGATAAGAAACCAACACTCTCTGATTGCTTGGAATGGGCATTTGAGCTTGAAAAAGATCTCACTTCTGCTACAGCATGGGGCTCACAGTGGCTGGTGAACTTCAATACAGATGAAACTCAATTTTTTTCAGTCAATTGTTATCACAATAATCTAGATCTTCCTATATTTATGAACGGTAATGTACTTGATGAGCCATTTACTCTTCATCTTCTAGGATTAACTCTTGCTTCCGATCTTTCTTGGAAAACATATATCAAATTCATTGCAAAATTAGTATCTGGTAAGGTTGCATCTCTTTATCTTGCTCGCAACTTTTTACTCAAGATTCTATTCTTTATCTCTATAAATCTCAAATCCGTCCTTTTATGGAATACTGTTGCCATATCTGGGGCGGATCTTCAAATGATACCCTTTCTGATTTAGACAAGGTGCAAAAACGCATTGTAAACATAGCTGGACCTGCTTTTGTAAGCAACCTTCAACCATTATCATATCGTCGTAATGTTGCTTCTCTTTCTCTTTTCTACTGATACTATAATGGGCACTGCTCTAAAGAGCTAGCGTTTCTTGTGCCATCTACTAAAATTCATTCTCGTGTTACTCGTCTTTCAATTAAGTTTCATCCTTTTTCTGTGACTTTTCCTAATCCTCCAAAAACTCTTATTAGTATAGTTTTTTCCCTTGAATATCAGTTCTTCGGAATTCGCTTCCTTCATCTTGTTTTCCTGATTCATATAATTTGCAATCTTTTAAGTCGTCTATCAATCGTTATTTTGCTGTATAAATTTTATCTTCCTATAATTTCCAATTCTAACAATGTTTGCTTGCAGCCTTGTTAGAAGTGAAGATGTCAAAAAAAGAAAAAAAAAATAGAAACTTCAGCTGATGCTGAAGTTTCTTCATGTTTTCTAAGAACCATAGTCTTGCTTAAATAAATTTCTATCTTGCGTTTTTTTTTTTAATAATCGGCACTATTTTTTTTAATAAAGTCATTTTTAAACTTTATCTTCTTGAATTTAACTTCGTACTAAGCTGTGAGGCATATTTCATAAATTTTTTTACCTGGTTCCAATAGCGTTTTTTTCTTGAACAATCAAAACAATTTAAATTATTGAAGAATGTGACTTTTTTCGATAACCTAATTTATTTAGAGATTTATTGCGTAAAAAATAAAGGCTATGCAAGATATTAGGTTAATAAACAGAAAGGGAAAACAGAAAGAAAAACATTAACTTATATATAGAACATTATGCTTTTCTCAAACTTTTCGAGATTTAAATTTTTAAAGTAATTTTTTATAAACTCATAAGGAAGTTAGGAAGTCCATATAATACCATATTAAAACGTTCATGGTTTTCAAAATAAATATCTGATTTCTCTGTTTCAATATTATTTTCGATATTAGTTTCGACATTTTTACATAAACAAAGAGAACGAATCAATTCTCCAACAGTGGCATTGGAACTCAGTAAACCTAAAACAATTTTTTACGAAATAAAATATCGCAGAGCATATAACAAACATTACTAAATTATATCATGTTTAAAATACCTCCAACAATAACTTTCAACCGCTTATTGTTTGTATGCAAACTAGTTGTCCATTGATTTAGAATAACGGCTGCTGGTCCACATATAGATAAGATAGCAGATGTAATAACGGTATTTTCAATTATTAAATTACCTGAAAAACTAAATGCGCGATCCAATCGGACAGTTACTAACCATAATAATATACTTAATGAAATAAATTGTTTGTTTCCAACATTACGATTTAACTGAATATAAACTTGAAAAAAAAAAAAAAAAAGAAATCAAGGCTTACTTCTCTCCAATAAAAGGTTGCTGCACTAAAGTGCTCCGTTTTCCTTGCGCTAAATCGAACAACATTGCAACATAAGAATTGGTAAGATTTAATGGAGCAACGTAACAAGGAGGAACTACCGAAAAAAATTGGCCGTAACCATGAAAGATAAACGAAGTATTGAGAAGCATTTGAATTTCTTTGACGCTTGCTATTTTTTCTGAACCTTTTATTCCGACCCATTTGCTTGTCTTTTGCTTTTGTTCAGATATAATTTCTTTAAAAACAACTTCAGGATGGTTAGGATCTACAGCAAATTTTAAATTTTAATTACTTATATTACTTATATAGTGCTTAGCGACAATTAAAAAATAAAAAAAAAGAAATCTGAGATCAAAAGAAACCTTTAATTGTTTGATCCGTCAACCCAATATCTGTATCTAGAAATGGATCAACTAGGTCTGTTGAACTTTTAAGTAAAATAAAAACGAATAAAAACTACTAAACCAGATAAATAGAAAACCTATAATAATCAAAAAAGTTTCATTTGCAAATAAAAATCTTTCTCTCTACCCCGTTGCCACTTTTCTTTAAATTCTTCACTAAAATAAATAAACCAAAACCTTCGTTGCAAAAAAAAAAAAAAAAAATCATTCTAAGAAAGCTAAAGAAAATTTAGAGAGAATGCACTGGAATGGAGATCATATTAAGTAATAAAAAAAACTTGATCATGTGGTGCAGGTTTATAAAAAAGTAATAGAAAATTAAATAAAAGGCAAACAAAAAGCATTTGCCGTTTTTTTCCTTTTTATTTGCTTACCATCAAAATACCGTTTGCTTTCATTTCAAAATGCTTTCAGACCAAGAAAAGAGAGAACTTATAGTTATGCTTATCCAGTTACGTTTTTGTAGTTTCTTTGTAAAGCAGCTTTGTCTGTCAAGATTAGTGGTTAATTTAAGATAATACAGTTAAACGGGGGATAGGGTTAAAAGTAGCCTTCTTAATTTAGTGGTTACTAGACTTAAAAAAAAAAAAAAATTACAAAAACAAATGTACGTAAACATCACATTAACAATCAAACCATTGAAGATAACAATAAGATTGTAAAGTAAAAATCAGTGCATCAGATTTTAATGCTCAGTCAACTACTTGTTATTGTTGTCATGGAAGCTTTTTCAAGAGCTCAATAAAAGTTATCATTATGATAGGTAGTTATTATGATAGGTTTAATAGACCAACATCGGTCTAGAAAGTGAAAGAGATTGTAATTTTAAATTTTATTTGATTTTGGGTGCAACTAATTCATTCAATTTAAGGAGAAAAGAATCAGAAAGTAATATGCAAACTTTTTTAAAATTAAATGACAAAGGTAAATATAAACTCTTAAAACTATAAAAATTTAAACTTTTAATTAACATTTAAATCTTTTAGAAATTTTAAAAGAAAAAAGTTTAGAACCATAAACTGATGAATTAAACTTTAAAAAGGTTAAAGATACACAATCTAAGATCAAAAAATCTGAGATCATAATAAGAGTATACATCAAACCATTAAGAGAAATGAAAAACCATGACATTTGGAGGAATAAAAAACCATGAAATTTAGAGAAATGAAAACCATGAGATTTGGAGGAACGAAAAAACCCTGAGATTTGGAGAAATGAAAAAGCATGAGATTTGTAGGAATAAAAAACCCATTAGATTTGGAGGAATGGAAAATATGTTGAAAAACTGCTTAAAAGCAAATATTAAATATAGTAAAAATTTTATTTGGTAGCCATTTTTTTATTTGGTAACCCTTTTTTTTTTGTATTTTGGAACACACCAAGTTTCAAAACCAAAAGGAATACGGAAAAAAATAGAACCAGCTCAGTGTACAGAAAATTTAACTTTTTTTTTTTTGTTCTGCTTTTTTTATACATTATATATATATATATGTATATACATATATACATTATATATACACATTGTATATATACATTATACATACATTATATATATATACATATATATATATATATATATATATATATATATATATATATATATATATATATATATATATATATATATATATACTTTATTCTCGTAGGTGCAAGAATTTTACGCAAAGAAAAAAAAGAAAAACTCTTGAGTTAAATCATTTTTACTTAAGGAAGATGTTTTGATATAAATAACCTGATACACTTTATTGCTGAAATATTTTGAATAGTCATGATACATGTAGCTATGGCAAAAAAAAACTAACAAAAATTTGAATTTAAAAATTATGTTTTTTTAATCCGAACTTTCCAACAAAATGTGAATTTGGTTTATTATAACCCATTACTTCTTCTCATGATAATAAGCCTATCAATGATTGTCATGTAACTTTGTTACAAGAACTACATATTTTAAACTATGTAGTCCTCTAAAGATGCTCAAAATAAAGAAAAGATTTAGATCAGTTAAAAATTCCAAAACATTGATGGAAGAAAATAAAACAAAATATCATTAAACAATATCTACTTTAAAATAATCTTGTCCAGGCTGATAATCAAATAGTGAAGTTATCAGTATGATGAGGTAGTTATCAATTAGATGACATAGTTATCAATAAAAAGAAATTATTTATATTAATAAAAGTTATTTATAAGATGATGCAGGCATCAATAATATGACTTATAATTATCAACAAGATAACAGAGATATTAGCAATCCATCTTATAAGCCCAAGAAATCATTTTTAACTTTTGAAAGCCTTTCAAATATTATTTTTCAAATATGTTAAAACATAAAATGGAATGAAAAAAAAACATAGTAATGTGCAACATAAAAAATAAAAAAAACACTAAATTTACAAAATAATTATAAAAAAGATACATTTCAAAACTGTGGGATCAAGCACAATGGTTTCTTTTTCAATTCTAAAAGTTCCTGAAACCTAATCAACAAATAAAAATCTGTAACCAAAGTAATAAATAAATTAAAAGTAAAAAAAAAAAAAAGTATTCAAAATATTTGAGTTTTTTTCTACATTAGGCTTTGAGTTTTTTAACTGCGGTATCAATAAAAAAAATATATATATCATATTTTTCTATAAAATATGATATATATATATATATTTCAGTGAACTTAATTCAAATATATATATATATATATATATATATATATATATATATATATATATATATATATATATATATATATATATATATATATATATATATACATATTGCAGTGAACTTATATTGGCTTCAAATATTATTGCAGCCAACTTCCAACCATTATGACATTGTCATAATTTTGCTTCTCTATAAAAAGATGCTTTTCTATAAATGGGCACTACTCTAAAGAGCTAGTGCAGGGGTGGGGAACCTTTCTGAGCTTGGGGGCCGCATGACCCTTAAAAAAAAGTTTGGGGGCCGCACTAATAAATATGCAAATTTGGTGTATAGTACTTGTACTAGTGTTATATTTCTTAAAGCATCTTGTATCACAATATTCCTTAACGCATGTATCACAATATTTCTTAATGTATTATGTATCACAAAAGTTACCAATGACTTTTCTGATTCTGTTTTTTTTGAACCAGAACTTGAATATTTGGCTCTATCTTCGTAGTTTTAAGCTTCAGTTGGTCTTCCAGATGGTCAACGGTCAACTGTGACCTTAAACAAGACTTGATAAATGTCATGAGTGAAAACGTAGATTCACAGCAGTAGGTTGTACCAAAGCAGCTCAGAAGACACCTAGCAATTTGACAGAGTTTTGGATACTCAACTGCAGTTTTCCAAATTTCCAATGGATCCTTCTTGTTGTCAAAGAGAAATTTTAGAATACTGTTCTCAGAAAGCTCAATCAATTCCATCTGTAAATATTCTTGAGCTGTTGAAATTTCAACAAGATGAGGCTGAAAAGCTAGTTTCAGTGTTTTATTATGTTCTTCAAAGTCTTTAAACCTGTCATTAAATTCTGCAATCAAAGAATCCAGAACTATTTCATATCTTGATATATCATTATTTTCCAACCTTTTCTCATTTTTTTGTTCAAGAATAATTTTTGTTAGCTCTGGGAAATGTTCTGTTGATAAATTTGACTTAGAAATAACACCTTTGAGAAAAACAAGTTTTTTCTTGAATGCCTAAATCTGTTGCCACATTTCATAGATTGACTTAGTTTTACCTTGCAATGAACTATTCAGCATGTTATGCTTTGCCATCAGATCGCAGAGGAACGCAGCATCTCTACAAAATTCATTATTAGAAAGCTCACAGATCTCCTTTTGACTTGTAAAAAACTCAATTTGTTTTCGAAGCTCAAGCAACTTTTGCAGTACTAACCCTTGTGACAGCCAACGATCTTTGGAATAGTAAGGAAGATCCACAGCATATGTTTCTTCATCAGATTGCAGAAGGTTTTGAAACTGTCGATGCCATAAAGAATTTGCCCTTATATAATTTACAATCCCTATAACTTTTTTTAATGTGTCATCCAAAGCACCAGCTTTTGCACAAAGGCTTTGCTGATGGGGAATACAATGAAATGTAATTAGACAATCTGGATCAGGCAATTCTTTTTTCAGGAAAGCAATGAACCCTTCATTTTTTCCACGCATAGAAGGAGCTCCATCAGAACAAATGCTGACTAGTTTTTTCAACTGAAGTTGAGCCTGAAAATTTTTTTCTTTGCAGCAAATATATCACAGCCTTGTGTTTTTCCTTTTAGTGTTGCTAAGGCAAACAACTCTTCATAGCTTTTGAAGTCTGCAGTTATAACCTGAATAAATAACAGAAGTTAGGTAGAATCAGTCACATCAGTGGACTCATCTAAAGCAATTTAATAATATGTGTCCTTCATTTGACATATTGAGATTAATTGCTCAGAACTATTTGTAGCAAGCTCATGTTAATAGTCCGTAATTGTTCGCTGAGAAAGCGGAAGCTGCTTATACTTATCCACTTTATCTGGATCCATACATGACACTGCTTCAATGAGGCAAGCCTTCAAGGTTTCAATATCTCTATATGGTTTTCCTCCTTTGCCAAGAATGAGAGCAATTTTATATGTTGCTTAAGTTGCTCTATTTACATGTTCTTGAACAATTGAAAATGTCTGCTGTTGTTTGTCTCCCTCTAATTTTGCATACTTATGATCCTTATGAATGTTTTCATAATGTCTCTTTGCAGTAGCATTCTTCAAAGTAGAAATTGTGAGGTCACACAACAAGCAAAGCATTTTATCCTTGGTTGGAATCATGAAGTAATCTTCCTCCCATTTTTCATTAAAAGACCAATTTTCCTTCTTGCTTTTTTAGGGAGAACTGACATTTTGACACTTGTTGAAAAATTAGACATAAATAGAAAACCATGATATACATTATAATACAAAAACTTACAGTCAATTGATTTCTACAGTCACAAAAAAAATCCGTACGGTTTTTTTTATTTATTCATTTTGTTTTGTTTTGTTGTTATTTCTGTCAATCAATTACTACTGTACCAGCTTTGCCAAGTTAAACAATTTTTTCCCTTAACATTAGCATTCATACACTTTACTATAACTAAAATGTAAAAATAAAGTAATTTTTTAAATGTCATTATTTTCTCTAAAATATTTAAAAAAAAATTTAGTTCTTAATTTTACATTTCGGGGCCGCATAAAGAGTGTCTGGGGGCTGCAGGTTCCCCACCCCTGAGCTAGTATCTCTTGTACTAAAATTCATTCTCGTGTTACTCATCATTATATCAAGCCTCATCCATTTACTGTGACTGTTCCTAAGTGCTTTAAAAATTCTTATTTGCCCATTTTTCCTTGAACATCAATTCTTTGGAATTTTCTTCCTTCATCTTGTTTTTCTAATTCATATAACTTGCAATATTTTAAGTCGTCTGTCAATCGTTATCTTGCTCTATAAACTTCATCATTTCTCGTCCAGTAACTAATAGTGGTTGCTTGCAGCCTTGTTGGAAGTAAAGATGTTGAAGAAAAAAAATAATGAAAAATTAACTTGGACTAGCTGTAATCTATACAATATTATATTTCAAATTTTTCTCAGACGTTTATAACCTACATTTTTATGAACTTTTAATTCATTTTTAAATTTATTACAAAAATGAGCTTCTTTAGAGGTTGATATACTTTTGAAATAAAATATTTTTTATATATGGGATCCAGCATGCAAACAAGGGTCTTAGAAGAGGTAACATTTTCAAAAAGTAAGCAAACCCAAATTTAAACACAGTTCAAAAAAAATTTGTAACTAAAAAATTGATTTATAAATTCTACCTCCCTAAAATCCTAATTTTTTTTAAATTTAATTCACCTCCTCAAAGCTGAGGGCCACTACAGCCAAAGAGGCCGTTTTTATTAACTTTGATTAAAACTCTCTACTAACTCTTTAAATCAAAAACACGAACTAAACAAGGCCAAAACAAGGCGATAAACAAGGCCAATGCATGAAGAAACAAGTTGAGCAACGTATTACCAGGAATGTAGAGAAGTACTGAACTCTACTTATTGCTATGTATGTACAAAACTTTACACATAGCTAATTTTAGATGATGATTTTAATGCTTAATGGGTCAACTTAATTTTGGTATCGTTTGTATATTTAACAAAGCAAAAACTAAAAAGAAAGAAGTTTTTTTTTACCTTGACTGTTGCTGGTGATGTTTTAGATTTTTGTTTTGTATCTTGAACTGTTTTCACTGCATCTGTTTTTTTCTCATTCACTTTAAAATTAAATATATAAAATTAGGTGTTAGTCTTTATAGATATAGCTAATCATAAATTTCAATGTATACAACAAATGATCCTTTTAGCCTGTTTATATTTTTCCTTGGTCTTAGTAGTTTACTTACCTTTCTACTTAGTCAAAATAGCGTGCCTGTATTTCTCCTTGGTCCTAATACCCTACCTACATTTCTCCTTGGCCCTAAAAGCCTACCTATATTTTTTTTTAAACCTTCTATTCAACAGTAACTTAAATTGTCTGTATCAAAGCATCTGAGATTCAATTGGTAAAAATAACATTTACTATTATAAATGAGTAAAAAGCAATTACTCATTAGAATTAGCAACCCTTTTTGATCATTATTGGTTATTAAATTAAAAAATAAAAAAAAATTTGCTCATACTTGTGTTGTGTGGATTTAATCTGTGGTATAGCATTTGAAGTGAAAAATCTCTTGTGACAGATTTTATATTCTGATTGTTAAACACACTCATTGCTTCCAAAGGAAGTTGCAATAAATCTTTATCAGCTAAGATAATAATAACCGTTTCCTTCTCCTTGCTTAAAAATTGCTCAAAATGCGTTAAAATACCTCCAAAATATGCCTCTATGACAGCTATAAGATTTTCAAATAACATTCGATGTTGCTCTTCTAACAAGTTTTTCTTGTTGGAAACTTCTTCCGATAACTATTGAAAATCATAATTTATAAAAGCAGATGTATGTTCACATAACTATCATAAACTAATACAATTAAATTATCTACTTACAAAAACACCAGTAGAAACATGTCTGTTTGGGTAATTTTTTACAAATTCTATATTAAAAGTTGTAAATTCTGCAGACATCTCCATCATGCTGTTAAGTAATTCATGACTTGTTTCATTTCGAGATAAAAACCCAGTAAAAGTTTCTAAAAAATAAAATGTTTTCAGATTAAAAATTGTATGCATGTAAAAAATGTATACATAAATGTGTACTTAATGATTGAATAACAGACAACGTACTACCTAAACTAAAAAGTTGTGGTGAATTTTTTTAACAGGCACATACACACAAATTATTATATTTTTAATTTAATTAAAAAATTATGATTAATTTTTAATTAAAGAAAACTCAAAACTTAAAAAATTAGAAAACTTAGAAAATTGTCTTTTGTGTATCTCAATATCCAGAAAAATATATTTATTTATAATGCCCTTGCCTCAAGTAGGAGAGATTAACTTTTAGTATGAGACACTGAACCAGACTGATTTAGATAGCTGACACTTTTACTTGCTTGAGAAGGTAATGGTGCAAAGCTACTATCTGCTGAATTATGATTGGTGCAAAGCTACCATCTGCTGAATTATGATTGGTGCAAAGCTGTCATCTGCTGAATTACGATTGAATACTTTAAATCAGAATCTGTACTAAAAACAATGATAATTATCTCTGAATAATCTTAGATGAACAAGAATGGAGCACAGAATTCCTGTGGTTTGTGAGCTTTCTTGATTCTTGTAGTAAAGAGTGATTGACAGAACCGGTCAACAGACTGACTCATCCACTATATTACATATTGAATATGATTTATCATGAATAATAAAAACTGTTCTAATAAAAGTGAAAAAAGTACTTAGCTGAAATACAAAAATATATTAAACTACTTATTTAGTTTTTATAAGCAACATTTTTTTTTAAAATAAGCAACTTTATTTATAACAATAAATATTATTTCTGCTCTCTAAAATATGTTGACAAATAAAATTAATTTGAGCTTTCAAAACGGTTCTTAACTTTTGGACACTCAAAGTATACTAAAAATGAAAAAATATATATCTATAAAAACTTATTTATTGATTATTTATGATACTAAAACCAACTCTTTAAAAAACAATAGAATTTATAGACTCATCTTTCAGTTATATGTTCTTAATTTTGACACCCTTACTTGCAGGTGTTGAAGATACTTGTTTGCCTTTCGTTGGTGTTGGTTTCGCTTTTAGAAGAGCATTTTATCATAAATCTATATTTGCCTCTTACAACCATCTCAAACTTCATCAAAGTTTTGGTTAAACATTAATTAGTACTTAAGGTTTGAACTTAAAATCTTCATAGTTTAGTAAAGATCATTACTGTAAAAATATTTCAATGTTTATTATTATGACATAAAATATTTAGATAAAAAATTTATAAATAGTTGTTGTTAATAGATTAATTAGTAAAAAATGTTTATGATAAAATTTCAATAAGTTAATAAACTTTATTAAATGTTTCCATTATTTGTGTTAAACATCTCACTGTTAAAATTTTTGTGTTGAATGTTGTAACTGTTTTAGCCATTTTTGATTAAAATATTACAATGAAGTAAGTAATTAAAGAAACATTACTAAAATTATTTGAACAACAAATAAAGAAACTTGCAAGCCAATACCAACAAAAAGGTATGCTAAAAAGAAGAATCTAAAAAAGTCTTTTAATAATATTTTTTAAACATAAAACTTTAAAATTATTTAAGTGTTTAAAGTGGAGGATGTTACCATTAAGTTAAATATGTCTATCATATCTGTGTAAACTAATTTACAAATGTGTGAACATAGATGTAAATATGTAATAAACAGAACACAGAAAAAAAAATTATAATTTTGCAAATCTCCAAAATGTAAATTTTGAAATTTGTTCTTACAAAGAAGGAGTTGAAAAAGAAATCTAAATTAAATTCTAAGTAAACAAATTTTCTAATGCAAAAAACTGAGGACAACAGTACTACCATGTCAGTAGCTAAGCATTTTTTTGGTGCATATATGTATGATGTATATACAGATTGGTGTATATACAGATATATATATATATATATATATATATATATATATATATATATATATATATATATATATATATATATATATATATATATATATATATATATATATATATATATATATATATAGGTATATGTATATATATATAGGTATATGTATATATATATATATATATATATATATATATATATATATATATATATATATATATATATATATATATATGTATATAAATATATATATATATATATATATATATATATATATATATATATATATATATATATATATACATAATGGAAAAAGGTATGCCAAGCAAAAAAAACAATAATTGAATTTTTGAAATTTGAAAAAAGATTTATTTCTTTCAAATAAATATATAAATGATAAAAAAGCACTAGAGGCCTTTCACTATTTTCATCAGTAGTGCTATGTTTAATGCTTTATCAAAAAAATTTTATATAACTGTAAAAAGTTAGATAATAGAAAAATTAAATTGCTATATTGTAACTATGAGTTACCATTGTAACACTTTTTTAAAAAGGAAGTCTCAATTAAATGTGTCATGTTTTTGTTTATGTAAATGACTTTCATATGACAACAAATATTTTTCACTTTTTAATTCAAGGAAAACAAAGAGTTGGAAAAAGGTTCTATAGTTTTGTAGTGCAATCTCTGGCATTCAAATACATAATTGTCAAATTGGTCTGTAGAATTTCCTGTTCTGCAACTGGAAATATGACCATTAGTACGGTTTCTTAAATTATTTGTTTTTCCAGTGTAAGTGGATAAACCATTACATGATAAACACTTTAAATAATAAATAACATTTTTGCTATTACAAGTAATGCGACTTTTAATATTCCAAATAGTTCCATTAGACGTCTCAAACTTATCAACTTCTTGTAAATGTAATTGGCAAATTTTACAACGAATATCTTTACATTTGAATAAACCCGTTTTTTTGATAGATGAAATAGAATGAAATTTTGAAGAAGTTAGATGTCTAAGTAAATTTGGTGGTTGTTTGTAGGCTATTACTGGATGTATATTTGAAAAAACCTCCTTTACCCTTGCATTAGTAGATAGACTAAGTAAAAGGTTAGTTTCTGTTAAAATAGGCTGGCAGTTTAAATTGCTATAAAATATAGTTACCAGAGGAAAAACTTCTTTGGATTTTTTTAAAGGTGCTGGTCCTTGTAATTTGGCATTGTGAAATGCTTTTTCTATAATATTATCTGGGTAAAGACATTTTTTTAACCATAATTTTAGTTCCGTTAAACATAGTTTTTCTGTAGCATAATCCGAGGTAAAAACAATTATTCTTTTAGCAAGATTATATGGGATATTCTTTTTTATGTGGAAAGGATGAAAACTATTGTAATTTAAATAGTCGTGGGTATTTGTTTCTTTGTAAAATATATCTGTTTTGATATGTTTGTTGTTTTTAAGAATAACCGATACATCTAAAAAATTAATGACATTGTAGATATTTCTGTTTTTATTGTATTGTGTACCTAAATCAACCGTAAAATTAATTGAATTACGTAGTTCTTCTAGAGAACTTTTAAACTTGGCAATGTCTAGATTTTTTGGCCATATGTTAAAACCATCATCAACATATCTAAAATAAAACTGTTCAATATTTTTAACTTCTTCTTTTGAAAAGTATTTTGGTAAGATTTTCGGAAAAAGCAAAGTTTCTTCTAAAAATCCAATTGTTAGACATGCATAGTCTGGGGCAAAGTCTGTAGCCATGGCTGTACCTGTAATCTGATGGTATACTTGGTCGTCAAAAATAAAATTATTGTTTTCTAAAACGAAAGATGCCGATTCTAAGAGGAAATCGGAGGTGAATCGATCTGCTATTAAATCTTTCTGTTGTTCAATCCAGTATTGTAATGCTTTAAGACCTAGATTATGTGGAATACTTGTGTATAGATTGACAATGT
>NC_088924.1:7227500-7265000 GCF_038396675.1 Hydra vulgaris
ATAATAAAATGAACATCCTTAATAAACACCACCATCTAATAGACAAAAATAACAACAACAAGGTCACTTCCAGTAATATAGAAATTGCTAACATGTTTAATAATCACTTTGGAAGTGTTTTTACGGACGATAATTGCTATTTGCCTAATATTGCCACTTATGTTAATGATCCAATAAGTATTGACACGGTTCATTTTTCCGTGGAGTCAGTGTAGAAAACCTTAATGGGAATTAATCCAAGTACTTTGTTTGGTCCTGATGGTCTACCTAATGCAATTCTTAAAAAGTTAGCTCATGTTTTATGTTTTCTTCTTTCATATATTTTTGAGGCTAGTTTTACATCAAACGCTTTACCTAATCAATGGCGCAAAGCTTTCGTCTCCCCAATTTTAAAAAACGGAGCTACATCGGATCCTAACAACTATAGACCCATCTCTATTACTTGTACTTGTTGTCGAATCATGGAAAAATTATCAACTCACATATTATTGAATACCTAAATAAATATAACATAATATCTCCTAGTCAGCACGATTTCCTCAATAAACGTTCTACATGTACGAATCTTTTAGAATCTACTAACGATTGGAGTACCGCACTTGACAATCATCTGATTACAGATATTATATATATCGACTTCCGAAAGGCGTTTGATTCCGTATCTCATTCAAAATTAATATTTAAACTTTCATTATACAATATTCGTGGTAACCTTTTAAAGTGGATCACTGCATTTCTCACAGACAGATCTCAACAGGTAAAGATTAGTAGTGCTTTATCAGATCCGATTTGAATTGTAAGTGGTGTACCTCAGGGTAGTGTGCTAGGACCAACTTTGTTCTTATTATTTGTAAATGACTTATCATCTGTAGTAAACAATCTCGAATGCACAATAAAACTTTTTGCTGAAGATTTAAAGTTATACAGTTCGTATCGCAATATGGATCATAGCCACGATTTAACTGTTGCTCTTGATAGAATAATTATTTGGTCGGATACTCGGCAATTGCCAATCGCCAGTAAGAAATGTTTTGCACACAGAATAGCACTTTCTCTGTTGCATAGTATTAGTTTTAATTACAAGTCAGGTGATTGTATTCTAGCTGGGTCATCTAACCCAAAAGATCTTGGAGTAATTATGGACTCCCGCCAAAACTACAAAAAACACATTGCCAGAGTCATTCATGTAGCAAATACTAGAGCATACCAAATCTTTACAGTTGCTTGGTTTGGATTCTCTGGAACTCAGACGTTTAAAACATGATTTAGTCATATGTTTCAAAATTATGCATAATTTGGTTTGCATAGATAAAAACTTGTTTTTCGAAATTAACAATAATAATTATACCTGTGGTCATACTTTTAGGATTCGAAAGCAACCATGTCAACTCGACATTCGCAAATATTGTTTTTCTCAACGAGTTGTAAATATCTGGAATAATCTGAATAATCTCAGAAGCTGTAAATGCTGATAACATTTGTATTTTAAAAAATAAAATAAAATGGTGCAATTTCGATAAACATTGTGTCTATATAGTAAATGAATGAAATCTTGAATGTTTCTATTATAAACTATATTTGTTCCTATGTACTTTGTTTTCTTATTTAAGGGCATATTGTCAGTGTCTACTTATTAGACCTGTATGTCCTTTAGAACATGTATTTTTCTTTTTAAACTTGTTCTAATAAATATTTATTTATTTACTTTATTTATTTATATATATACATACATATATATCTATATACATACATATATATATATATATATATATATATATATATATATATATATATATATATATATATATATATACATACATTTATAAATATATATTTATATATATATGTATGTATGTATATATATATACATATATATAAAAATTAAATATATATCTAAATTAAAATCCAATATATATTTTTATATATGCTAGTAAATTTTTCCTTTAATATATAAATATAATAGTAAAACACCTACAATTATTTTTATATTTATAAATACAATAAAATTATCCACAAATATAATATATATGTATCTATATATATAATGTATATATATATATATATATATATATATATATATATATATATATATATATATATATATATATATATATATATATTTATATATATATATATATATATATATATATATATATATATATATATATATATATATATGTATAGATATAGATATAGATATATATATATGTATATATATATATATATATATATATATATATATATATATATATATATATATATATATATATATATATATATATATATATATATATATAAATATATAAACTAATTTAAAACATCAAACAATGCGAATTCTCTCAATACTAAATAATTTATTTGAAATTTTCGCCTGATTATAGGCACTGGCATCATCAGCATATAATATAATATAATTACAAAAATTGTGACCATTAAATAACAACAAAATTTTTTTTAAATTTTGACGCCACCTTTATAATGGCTTCTTTTACTTAAGTATGAAAAAAATAAAATCTAAAAATTTGTTTTAACATATTGTCCATTGTCCAAATTAATACCACCGTACATTGGAGAACATTGATGTTTTTGTATCTCCAAGGCTTCACGAACTTTTCTTTCAAATTTTTCATCCTCAACTTTAACTGTTTCTGCCCTATCCCATTCAATATCCTCATCGCAATTTACTTTATGCAAAGCTAATGCAGACTGGTTTAACTTGCCTTCAGCCAAAAAATTTTGGTGTTGTTGAACCCTTGTTTTTATTTGAAGTTTCGATTCACCGACATTTTGGAGCATTTGCACTTAGTTAAATAGGTTCCAGGTTGGCTGTTGCGTGGTAATTTTGATTTATTTCTAGACGTTAATAGCGTTTTTAGGTTAGCATTTGACTTAAAAACAGTTCTGTAACCAGCTTTTCTGAATATTCTTCTAAGTCTAGGAGATATTATTGGTATCCATGGTAAAGAAATTGTAGGAAGGTTATTAGAATTAAATAGAGTTTCATTTTTATTTGCTAAACGTTTTTTTCGAACATGATAAGAAATATCTTTAAGCATTTTTTCATCGTACCCATTTTCAGTAAACACTTGAATTAAAAAATTTATCTCATCTTTTAAATGGTTTTCGCTGTGTTTACTGAAGTGTTTACTGAAAATGGGTACGATGAAAAAATGCTTAAAGATATTTCTTATCATGTTCGAAAAAAACGTTTAGCAAATAAAAATGAAACTCTATTTAATTCTAATAACCTTCCTACAATTTCTTTACCATGGATACCAATAATATCTCCCAGACTTAGAAGAATATTCAGAAAAGCTGGTTACAGAACTGTTTTTAAGTCAAATGCTAACCTAAAAACGCTATTAACGTCTAGAAATAAATCAAAATTACCACGCAACAGCCAACCTGGAACCTATTTAACTAAGTGCAAATGCTCCAAAGTGTCGATGTCGGTGAATCGAAACTTCAAATAAGAACAAGGGTTCAACAACACCAAATTTTTTTGGCTGAAGGCAAGTTAAACCAGTCTGCATTAGCTTTGCATAAAGTAAATTGCGATGAGGATATTGAATGGGATAGGGCAGAAACACTTAAAGTTGAGGATAAAAAATTTGAATGAAAAGTCTGTGAAGCCTTGGAGATACAAAAACATCAATGTTCTCCAATGTACGGTGGTATTAATTTGGAATTTGGTCAAAATTTAAAAAAAATTTTGTTGTTATTTAATGGTCACAATTTTTGTAATTATATTATATTATATGCTGATGATGCCAGTGCCTATAATCAGGCGAAAATTTCAAATAAATTATATATATATACTCTCGTACAAGATGTCAACATTTAAATTATATATATATATATATATATATATATATATATATATATATATATATATATATATATATATATTGCAGATATAAATAGAAATTTAGCTGCATATAAAACATCACAATAATGTCATTGAAAAATAGACATCTTGGAAGTTTCAGTACATCAACTAAAAGTTTTAGTTTGTATAGTCAGTATTCACACATAAAAGGCATTAACTTAGGCAAAAAAGATATTTGTTATTTTGTATACAAATTTGAATATAAAAATAAATAAACTTGAAACCTTGCAAACCATCTTTTTTCTTTCCTGCTGTGCCACCATTAAAGACACCACCATAAAGATATTTGTAATCCGGAGAGTGTTGAAGAACCAAATACGTAATTTTGAAAGGGATTTCTTTTAAAAGTTGAAAATGATTTTTTGAGACTGAAAGTCGCTGCCACCACTTTAAATAAAATTTTAGATACGCAATGTATAATATAATTTATATTTGTGTTTATGAACATGTGTTTTAAATTGAAAATTAAATAAAAACTGTGATTGATTACTTAATATATTTATTATTACTATATCATATAGTTATTTTTTCTTAAATGAAATTCTATTAAATGAAATTCTATTAAATGAAATTCTATTAAATGAAATTCTATTAAATGAAATTCTATTAAATGAAATTCTATTAAGTAAAATAAATTATATTATATTATAATATAATTTATTTTACTTAATATCATTTAATAGAATTTCATTTAAGAAAAAATAACTACAAAGTGCACAACACTACTAAATAAACTCATAAAAACAACACTGTCATAATAAAAAATCTAATTTATAACAATAAAGGTCAAATTGAACAAACAAAAACACAGATCTCATAAAAATACACAGATTTTCATTATAAAAACAATATCTACCTCATATTTATTTAAGTTCTTCATGTGTGTTTCATTTGTAAAACCATAAGGAGGTTCTTCAAACCATTTTTGAGAAAACTCTGTGGTGTTAAAAGCCAAGGCACTAGCTGAGAGTGTTGCATCAGCAAAAACATATTTTAAAACTTTTCTCATGTACAGTGAAAAACAGCAGCTCTAGAAAAGAAAAACTTAAATATAACTGAAAGTAACACTCAAACCATGGTCATAGACAAGTAGAAGTTTGAAGGGGGAGATACAGCCCACTCACTTTTATAAAGGGGGATATAGATCCCTACTTTTGTTTTTGTTGCGCCTTTAATTAAATATATTTATAAACAATATGAAAATATTTATAAAAACTTCACTTTTTGAATATGTAAAGAAAAAAATTTTGCATTTAAACTAATAAAAATAAAAATAATAATAAAAAAAATATATTTTAACAGTTGATAAAGTAGCTTCTTTAATCTCTCAATTTTTTTAATCTCTCAATCTCTTTAATCTGAGATATGTAATATATTTTTAAAACTTTTTTTAAATATAAAAAAATTTAGTATAATAACTCCATAAGCAAATTAACATAATATTAAAGTCTATCTATAAATAAATATTACTTGGCAAGGTGTGCCTTTTTAATTAATGTCAGATTAAGACATGCATTTTTTGCTTAGTCATTTTCCAAACTCTGAATTCCATGCAGAAGAACACTTGCTAAACGCCTAAAAAGATTTTTTGATGATAAACTAAAATGATAATATATGTCCATTATTGAGAGAATGTTTAGAAAGAGTATGTTGTAGATAGTCTTTTTCAGAGTATGTTGTAGAAAGTCTTTTTCTACAACATACTCTGTTTTTTTGCTTTTTCACAAAGCGTAACCCAATTCTAATTAGCTGATAAGTACACTCACAAGAAACTGTCAAATATCCCTTTGAAACCACTAAAATGAGTCTTTAGCTTTATTGATAAACTAGATAAACTAGTCATATTTTTCTCCAGCCACCATGTCATGGTGGCAGAAGACCTCTCTTCAGTTTCAGAAAGACTTACATCATTGATGCAAGTTTCAATTTAAGTCATATCTTCATCTATTTGAACCTTCAAATGTGTGACCTTTTTTATTTGGTTGTCCTACTTCCATTTATTCTAAAAATGTTGCAGGAAATCAAGTTAAACGCTTTTTAAAAATAAAATAAATGTTGCCAGCTGCCATAAAAGCATTTGCTCCTGTTGATCATCTGTAAACAGAAAATTCTCCTTAAATTCTGTCACTTTGTAGTTGTCACAAAGCAAGTTGTAACCAAAACTGACTGAAAAATAATGCTTGCAGACAGCTATCAACCCTTCAGTGGTTTGCACAAAGCTTTTTTGGTATCATGTGTAACAAGTTGAATTCATTTGGGTCCTAGCCCTGATTTCATAGATTTAAATTGCTCTTAATATAATTGGACACTCTTATCGTAACCAGTAGTTCACAATTGACAATGGTCATCATTTAATAAAAGGAGTCATTTTTATGTCATCTAATAGAAGGGGTTGATGGACCAACAACTTGTGGAAATGGATTTTCAGGTTCTGTTGGTTAATTTCTTACTGAAGTAAAGACTTTCAGTTTTTTTTCCTGGAGAAAAAGACTTGACATTAAGGATGTTGAAATTAAGGCAATTAAAAAAAGGGTTATTATTTACTTTTTTATGTCAACAGACTTAAAAGTTTGTGTATTATAAAAATAGTGTTTCTTCCTTCAATCAGTGACACATCTAAAGTTATGCAATACCTAGTGATGCTATTTTTAGGGTAATAAAATTAAAATAACTCTTAATTTAATGAACAAAATAATAAAGTAACAAAGTTTATTTAATTTAAAGTTATTTAAAAAAAGTTTTTATTGGTAAATTATAATTGTTAATTTGTTAAAACCTCATCAACAATTGATGACACCCAAAGGTTGGAAAAAGGTCTACTCTCCAGAAAAAGTATGGTCAATATATTAAAATAAAATTACTCTGAAACACGCATCAAATAAGAATATTATCTGTGTTTGATATTTTATTTCCATAAAAATAATGGACATAAAAAATATGTAACCAATTATATTTTATATATTTTAAGTAATTTCTGAAAGCACAAACTTGGGTATAATTACCCAAAATCAAACATTAAATTCAAAAATTTTTATTTTCTAAAAAAAAGTTTCTTAAATTTCTTGTTACATAAGAATACATCTTTTCGCTTTAAAAAAAAAATTATCGCTGTACTTTATTATAAACTTTATCTTCATGGAACACCTGAGTAATAGTTTTCATTATTTTATACTTTGCAAGGCTAACTGTTTGTGATTGCTTTACTTGCTCTTTCATTTTGGTACCTAAATTGGTACTGAGAACCAAGTATTTTGAGTAGTATTGTTACTGAATACTAAAATTACAGTACTGTGACATCATTATCCTACTTGAGTATCTTTTTCATTTTATATTATTTAAGCCCCAAACAATTAAACATTAAAATTGATTATAAGTAGAAATTAAAGTATTTAAAAAAAAATATTTGTCATAACTTTACCTGATGCAAAGCCAACAACTGAAGAGCCACACATGAGTCTCTGTGCCCAATACTTTCTAGTAAATGAAAGGATGTTTTTTTGACTATTTCAATATGCCCTTTCTCTAATCCATGATAAATAGCTGCCATTGTGTATTCCATACTTTGAGATGCTGTTGAAACAAAAAAACCAAGAGAGGAATGATATTGCAAAATATCTCTTTGCTTTTTCTAAAAGATTAAAAAAATGTGTAAATACTTACTGCTGCAAATTTAGTGTGAAAAGTGCTGAAAACATATTTGGGCACAGTTCTAATATAATTTTCACACAAAAATTTAATATAAAAAGATTAACAAAAAAGCATAATAAAATTTTAATATAAATGTCTTTTATAAGTATATTGTGTCTTTGCCATAAATACACAGACACACACACAGACACATGCATATAGGTATAAAAATACATTTCTAGATTTTTATGTTAAATATTTTTTGTTGATTTTTGCCTCTTTTATTCAAAACTTACCTCTTTTATTTCAAAACTAGAAAAAGAATCTGCAGTTTTCACTTTTGAAACATAATTTAGTAACTGCCCAAGCTCTCCAAGAGTTTCCACATACTGATAAGATAATTTTTCACAAGAAACTAACAATGAATGAGAAATATTGATTGAGGTAACAACAATTTCTTGAACAGTATCATACCACAATTGTTCAAACTGTGAAATTTCCGGTTGCAAGTCCACATATTTATCTATCACCTATAAAATAATAAATGTACTTCTCTTTTTTAGTTATTTACCTATTTAAGCAATAGAGGTTTTGAACAAAGTGTTATTCGAAATAAAAGAGAGTGTTATTTGAAATAAAAAGCACAACAATGTAATTTATTTCAAATAACACTCTGTGAAAAAAGTATATTTGAGTAATATTTAAATTTTATTAAATTTTTTTTCTCTTGTTTTATTTGTATTTATTTTAATCATGTGTAACTAAGTTCAAACCTGATCAATAGCTGATTTCTTTTCTTCTACTAAACGCTTTTGTACAGATTCATTGATAGCTATTGCTAATATAAATTTCATAATGGAGGAAAGAGATGAATATGAAGAAAATAAATAGCGGTGAACTGGAAGGAGAATGGAATCTAATTCAAAATTACCAATTGTAATTGCACAATTTCTAATTTCTTCAAAAATATTCTTTGCTTGAAAATAAAAATCTAAATACTCTTCTTTTTTCATGTGTCCGTTATGTTCAACTATTTCTTGAAAAAGCTTAATTATCAACACCTGCAACTGAAGACTTTCATTTTTAAAACCTAACTGATTGAGAGCATTCAAAGACTCTTGGTACTTAAAACGTGCTTGAATAAGAAGCTCAACGTTTTGTTCATCTAAATAATTTATTGATTCATAATGCAAGATGTCACCTAGCTTTTGTGTTAAACGAGCTCTCATAAAATTGTAGTCATATGCTTTAAATGAACTTTCCATTTTTTGTATTTTTTCTTCAACATTTTTTAAGTGGAATTTAGACTTCACCACTAAAATATTTTTGTTACTAAAAGGAATTTTTTGAGATAAACAAAATGTCCTGGAAACATCAATGGCTAAATCAACAATAAGCAGAGCTCTTTTGAACCAAGTATCAGTGGATGAAAAGCCTGGATTGATTAATAAAGTCATAGCTTTTAACAAATCTCTTTGATTATAAAATATAAATGCCAAATGGTATTCAATTTTTGCACTTCCTTCTTCATATTCAACAGTGTGAGCAATAGTTTGAGCTTCTTGTAGCAAATATAACGCTTTTGAAAAATTTTTAAGCTGAATAAATAACTCTGCAATTTTAATGTAATAATCCACTTTAAATGTGATACTGTCTGGTAAATGACTTTTGGTTGATGAGGCTAGTAACTTTTGATTTTTATTCCATGAATACAATTCTTCTTGATTTCTAAAAATATTTTTAAAAAATGTGCAAGTATCAATTGTAAGTAAGTATCGATTGTAAGCAAGTATTGATTGTAACTGTAAGTATCGATTGCAGTACAATGAAAACTTTTAAACTTTTTTTAAAAAATTTTTAGTTTAAAAACCTAACAGCTTTTGTAAAAAGTCTTATTATTGAAAACAAATAATATTGACTGTTATTATTGTAATCATATATAGTAGTAACATAATAACAATAGTAATAAAAATAAAGAGTATTTTTTTGACAATATTATTAAAATAATATTATTAAAAATAATAATAATTTTAATAATAATATTATTAAAACTTTTTTGACAGTTTATACAACATTTTCTGTCATAGCTGTTAGAGAAAATGCACTGGCCTTTTGGAAACTATAAAAAAATAAATATTTATTTAGGCCTGGTAACTACACTATGTGCTTTTAAATGTTAGAGTTGTGGTTAAAGAAAAAAAGTATGGTTGATAAAATTAACAACAAATATGTTTCTGAAAAACTTCTATACCATTACTGTTAAAAAACTTCTATACAATTACTGGTGAAATTTTGATGGTCTTTGAATGACATGCTAGGAGGAATCCTAGACGCTTAACGCTTTTGGCTATTTCAGTTTGCTTAAACGCAAACTGAAAATGCCAAAATCTCAAGCCAAAAAACTTTGTAAAGCTACAAAATCACTCAACATCATTTCAAAAGTCACCTCAGCTATTGACCAAAGCCAGATTAGCAACTGAGGAGCAATGAATATACTTCTTGAGTTGGTTTCTATCTTTCTTTGAGGGACCCTGCTGTAAACCATCACAAACTAAGTAGACCATTACACTTTTGGCATGGAAAAATAAAAATATTGGCTTCATCACATATTACTCAAGTAGATTCATTAGGTGCAGACAAATTACTACTGAATAGTGCTATTTAAGTTAAAAATAAGACACATTTAACAGCTATTAAATCAAGTTTGCCAAAAATCATTCAAGAGCAATATTACCTCACCTATATTTGCACCAATGTTATCATCTACAGAAAAACATGTTCTTCGATGTTATCATTTGACAACTGTTAATGTGTCAACCATGTTCAATGAGTACCATCAAAGTTTCTCACAAAAAGAAATCAGTTCAAGATGTTGTACTAAAAAACTATGGTTTTTTAGTACAACATCTTGAACTGAGGAGGAAAAAACCATAATATACAATTTTAAACATTTACCATTTAAACCAATTACAATTACCTTTAAGCATAAAGATAAAACTTTGCAAGGATAAAACTTTGGCTCAACAAATAGAGTTTTTCAATCTAAGAGTTAAAAAAAGCATAGCTATTAATCGAAAGAAGCAGGTATACTGAATAAACATTTAAAAACATAATTCACAAATGCATTAAAGACATATGCTACATCTTTCTCTTTAAAGCCAAGCAACAATATGTTTATGCTTTTATATCTGATGTATCCACCTCTCTGAGTATTGATTCTGCTGATGATTAATACAGTTCAAATAGATTAATACCAACCATTCATTCACAGTTTTCAAACCATCAAACAATATTTTTTTCATTTATTTGAGAAAGGTAAAACACCTCGCTTGTAAATATGAAGACTTAGGTGCACATTAATAGGGAGTGGTAGTAATGGCAGGTTGTAAGCAATAAGTACTAAGTTCAACTCACAGTACATCTCTGTTCACACTACATCCTGGTTCACACTAGATCCCTGTTCACACAAAGATGGAGTTCCAAAATAAATTAGCATTAAATTGCTAAATTAACCAAAAAACAATTCTAATGTAAACTCACTCATTAAAAGATAAGTTCAAACAGAAAAAAACAAAACATGAAGTGAAGAAATCCTTTAATAATTTTTGAGTATGATAAACCAAGGCATATAAGCTAAACAAACATAAACTTGTTTACAGTATTTTCATATGTAGGCATTTAGAAAAAGTTTGAATCACTTAATGGTGTAAGTCTATTGGCTTTGAATGAATAAACATATTTTGATATAATATAATAAATAAATATTTATCTTGTTCTAACTATTACTATCTCTCTCACTCTGTTACTTATCAAATCATCCTACATTGTAAGAAGAATAGCTAATGGTAAATGCCATTTTTCTAAATAGGTCATTTAAAAAAAAGCATCAAAATTAAACTTTGAAATTCATCATGACATCCTAAATATTAGTTAATGCAAATAAATAAAAACTGGTTTAAAAGAAAACTTAGTTAATCCAAGTCATTCATCTTCTCAAAAAATATTTTAGATTACTCAGATATATATATATATATATATATATATATATATATATATATATATATATATATATATATATATATATATATATATATATATATATATATATATATATATATGTATATATATATATATATATATATATATATATATATAATTATATATATATATATAATTATATATATATATATGTATATATATAATTATATACATATATATATATATATATATATATATATATATATATATATATATATATATATATATATATATATATATATATATATATATATATATATATATATATATATATATATATATTATATATATATATATAATTATATATATATATATATGTATATATATAATTATATACATATATATATATATATATATATATATATATATATATATATATATATATATATATATATATATACATATATATATATATATATATATATATATATATATATATATATATATATATATATATATATATATAGGCTACAGAAAGCGTCACTGAACCCACATGCTTTCATGCTTTTCATGCTTTTTTAGGAAAAAACCAAAATCGAATGTAACAGAAAAAAGTCTTACAATTAACATAAAAGTGCAGATAAAGATGAGTGCTAAAAAATAGTTTGACCTATAGCCATCCACTTTATCAGTAACAAAAAAACAAAAAACAATGTTGTTGGTAACTGTATTACCATCCTATTTATTAGTAACAAAAAAAAAAATTTGTTGGTAACTATGTGTATGTAACGCTACCATGATGCTTCTGTGATAATAAAACTGATGAAACCTTTTCATCACATTTCCTTTAAAAAAACAATCCTTTGTCACCTGCAGAGCTTTTACAAAAAAGTTTTTATGAAGACTTTTCAATGCCTGAGCAACTTTTTTTAAACAAACTGTTATCTAAATAAAGTAATGGTTTATAAAAAAAAATTTTCAATATTTGAACACCAAAAAAAACATAATATCCTAAATGTTGCAAATTGTATATTGTAAATGTTAGTCCAATTAATAGTTTTTCAAATAAAAATCATGGTTGAAAATACCAGGATATCATGATTTGATAATTTTTGTGTGATAAATGATATGCTATTATGATATAATATCATAACAGTAAGCAAAAGTATTTTTTACAAAATTCATCGATAAACATCATGTTAGTTAACAACTGACAAATTCCATGGAACAGCTTTGTTCACAAAAGTTTATATATCAAAGTTTTTTAGTAAAAAAAGACTGGGAAATGAAAAAAAAAGCTATATAATATATTTTTCTGTAATAAATATCCTTCATATTTAGATGATACCAGCCCAAATCCAAACCCTCAGTTGATGTATGCATTTCAGCGCATACTGCAGTTCCTATTTATTATGACATCATAAATGATTTTTTATGTAAGCTAAGTATGCAAAGATATTTGTGTATGTATATGTATATATATATATATATATATATATATATATACACTGAGGCATATTCGTTTAGACGCATCAACTATTTTCTCTTTATCTTAATTTTTTTCTATGTATTATCAACTGATATGCATGCAAGTTATTATCAAAATAATTGTTGTGTTGTAGGCTAATAAAAACCACAAAAAATTTTTTTCTATGTGTCTTTATTAACATGAGAGTATGTTTGATATACAAAAGCACATTTTTTAATTGGAATATATCTATAGACGCAATCAGGTTAATAACGGTAATTATTGATTTTAAATCCCTTTTACACAAATAAATTGATAAATTTTAGTGTAATTTGATCTTTTGCTCTGCCAGTATCATTTTTATTGCATTTTACGAAATGCCTAAAGGAAAGTATTTGACAGATGCTAAAAAAATACAAATTAATTTATATCGTGGCTCAGAAATCTCACCAGCACTTTCTATACGAAAAATAGCAAGAAAAATTGGAAGATCTGACCATGTTGTACAAATCTACATTGCAAAAGGTGACAATTACGGTGTAAAAAAAAGCAACAAACGGCAACAAAGTATTAACAAATCGGCAAATTAATCGAATTCGCTTCGAAGCAACCAAAAATAAATTGAATGCAACACAAATAAAGGATAAATTATTATTGCCTGTCACCAATAAACATGTTGCACATATTCTACTACAACACCAAACGTAAAGTGGAAGAAACCACACCAAAAACCAATGTTAAAAAAACACCATAAAATTGCTAGATTACAGTTTGCTAAAAACCATATGCATTGGACTCATGAGTGGCAAAACGTAATATTTTCAGATGAAAAAAAGTTCAATTTAGATTCCGGACTCTTACAGTTGTTATTGGCATGATCTAAGAGGAATAAATGACCCACAAACAAAACGAAATTATGGAGGAGGAAGTTTAATGGTTTGGGGTGGATTTTCTTATTCAGGAAAATTGACTCTGTGTTGTGGTTTACCTAAAATGAACTCGATAAAGTATACAGAAATGTTGAATGATGTTCTCATAACTTATATGGATGAAAACATGGACGATAATGCCATATTTCAGCAAGATAATGCTGCAACTCACACATCTAGGCATTCTATGAAATGGTTTAAAGACCACAACATCCCGGTTCTCGAATGGCTGGCTTGTAGCCTGGACTTAAATCCAATCAAGAATGTGTGGGGAATGCTATCAAGAAAAGTTTATGACGCTAAAGCAGCCGGACACCAACTTAAAACTGTTACTGAGCTAAAGTGTAAAATCTTTGAAGCATGGTCCGAGTTGGATCAAACTACACTTCAATGACTAGTGGAGTCAATGAAAGGCAGAATTTTTGAGGTGATCAAGTGTAATGGAGGACATACGCATTACTAATTTCCATCTTTTAATGTCAAAAATATGACTGCGTCTATAGATATATTCCAATTAAAAATTGTACTTTTGTATATCAAACATACTCTCATGTTAATAAAGACACATAGAAAAATTTTTTTTGTGATTTTTATTAGCCCACAACACAAAAATTATTTTGATAAAACTTGCATGCATATCAGTTGACAATTCATAGAAAAAAAATAAGACAAAGAGAAAAAAATTGATGCGTCTAAACGAATATGCCTCAGTGTGTGTATATATATATATATATATATATATATATATATATATATATATATATATATATATATATATATATATATATATATATATATATATATATATATATATATATATATATATATATATATATATGTACCTAAAAACAAAAATTCTTTTGATTAATTTTGTTTAAAAAAAAAATTTAATTAAAAATTTTAGAAATATCAAAAATAAAAATTCAAATAGTTATAATGACAGAAATTATTTCTTACTGTACTTGAGCAGTTAAAGAGGTTATATCTGTATTCAAAGCAAAGCTGTAATGATAGTTGAAAGCATCTAACATTTCCAATGTGTCATATAGCACACTACATTTGAGGTGGACTAGTGTTACTAAAATTTGATTCCTTAAAATTTCTTCTGATAAATAACCCATCACCATTAAAACATGTGCAGTTAGATGTGTTAAACTGTTAATCTCAAGATAGTTGACCAGCTTTTCCATGTATAGGAAGAATTGCATTGGTTTAGTAATTGAACTACTGCTGATAAACAAACCATTGCAATCAGCTTTATAATATTGTAAATGTTTTTCAGGTAGTTTGTAAATACTAACTTCCTTAATAGTCGTGCAAAATGAGATAGGATCAATTTCTGTATTAGATAAAATTTCTTTTTTTTCTGGGTTAAGTTTTTCACCAGGTAAACATCCAATGCGGATAGATTTTTCAACATTTATATAAGATATCTAAAATTAAATGATATTTTATAATCTTTACAAATTTATATATATATATATATATATATATATATATATATATATATATATATATATATATATATATATATATATATATATATATATATATATATATATATATATATATATATACTATAATACTATATAAAAATAATTATAAAATTAAATATAGTTATTATTGTTACATTATATATTTAATTATAATGTTATATTGTATAGTGAACACTTGTTGGTTTATAGATATGAGTAAAAATTTAAAATACAATACTAACAAACCTTCCACAATTGCTTTACTAAAAACAAAGCACTGTTCACACATTCTATAAATGTGTTTGTATTAAAGGTACTTATATCTGCAATCATTAATAACAAACAGATTAAAGTTGTTGTTTCTTCTATAGTTTTAACTATTTTTCCATTAAGTTCCAATAAAGTAGACAAATCAATAGGTGTTAACTTTTTTATTAATAAGAAGCTCATTGCATGAGTAAGGCATTCCATTGTAGTTTCAAAAGGATAATTATTTGCATACAAAAAACTTGCTAAATCCATTAGTCTATATACTTTTTTATAAACATTATCATTTGATAAAACATTCACAGAATTTTTATAAGCTAAAAGTTTATCTATGCAATTAACAGAATTTGTGGCCACCTCAAACCAAATATTTGACAAAAATTCATCGCTTGGTTTGTAAAACTTTGTCATATCAGATTCAATAGACTTGTTTAACCGCACCAAAAATACAATTTTATGTTTTAGCAGTATAGTTTGATGTTGAGAAAATTTTATAACTTTTAACAAATTTTCAATCATCTTAACACCATCTTCAAACTCTTTCTATAGTTAAAAAAAAAAGGTTTAAAACAAAAAAATATGTATATAATACTTGTGTTGATATAAACTAATATTTTGCACCTGATCAGAATAACTTCGAAATAGAACATCATGTAATGCTACAACTAACTTTGAATCTTCCTCATTCATAAAAGTTTTTTTGCCTTTCTCTGCATACTGAGTCTGTTTAACTCCTTCTATGTTCTATAAACAACTTTAACTGATAGATTTTTATAAAAGTATAAACATTGAACATAAATCAACAAAGATCAAACAGTAAAACTTTTCTTTTTACTTTATTATTTATTTCATCATTTAATTACTTGTTATTTTAAGTATTTTATAAAGTATACTAAATAATACTATATTTGAATAATATTATACTATAATAATAAAGATATAACAATAAAATTACCATGTTTAAAACAAATGCAATAACATCCAACAAGTTTTTTAAACTACTTTGTAAAGCTTTTATTTGAACAGTTGAGTCACGGAAAGGTTGAATTGCATTCCAGTAATGTTTAGATGCATTTATAACTAAGTTTGTTAAATTACCATTTTTAGCATGCCTAGAAATGTATAACAAATAAAAACTAGGCTAAAATATAAGTTAGACTGAGGGTCAGGAGTCTTTTGATTGTAAAGAACCAAAATTTAAATTTTGGCTCATTTTATTTATTTTGACCCAGTTTAAAAAATTAAAGAGTCACATGAAAAAACACCATGATGTATACCCCATTGATGATGTATACCCCATTTTACCCCACTTAATATACATGCAGTGTCAGTTAAATAATAATACAACTAAAAAATTAATAATTATGTCATTACACATTAATATATTTTGCACTAAAAAAATTCAGACAAATGTGACACAAAAATACAAAAAAGAAATTTAATTAGATTTATTTTATTGAATTTCCTTACAGAGTGAGTTATTATTTGTAGAATAATTGGTTGTTTTTATTTTTAAGCATGGCAGTAGCAAATATTTAGTTAGCTACTTAACATGATTTTTATATAATGTTGGACAATAATTGTTTACAAAAATATGTTGGTGCAAAACTGAGAAGAGCTTAAATTCAAAACTCTTTAACTAAAAATAAATATTCGATAACAGTTCCAAACAAAGATAATTTGATCTGGTTTTTCAAGTTCATTTACTTTAGACCATTTGTGTTGTAATGACAAGGGTGATTTCTGCTTTTCAAGGCACTCAAGTTCATGGATATAGGAGTGTAAATTTGAATACCAAATTGTTCTATCTTCTAAATCTACTTGCTCAAGTTCATATTGAGCTTGGTTAATTTTAGGAAAGACTGAAAAATCCAATTTTTAAATATCTGTTTTATGAAAATCTGCTTTATCAAAAATGACAAAGTATACTTTCTTTTTCTAAACACTTAAAAGCAACCAAAAAAATGAAATTGCATTTTACTAAACAACTTTTTTGAAAAACTTGCTTTCCTTAGTAGCATGCTTGTATTCACTTACTGCTTGGAAGTACAATAACTTACAAGTTCTAATGTTTCTTCCAAACAATTTTATTTAAAAAGTTGAAATTAGGAAGCCACCATGAAGTAGAATTCTTGCAACCAATCAGGGTCTAATCTGAACTATAACCAAAATGAGTCTGATAACCTAGAATATTCCATTTGCTTTTCTTTTAGCCAGTGGCTTTACTTCATTAAAACAAGCAATAAATTGATAACCACTTATAAACCACTAATAAGATAACAACCTTGTGCAATCACATCCACATCATAAGACATCACATTCCAGAGAATATCGTGATGCAAATCTTATGCCTTCAAAATGCTGGTTAGCCATTTCAGCAGCCATCCTCATTATTCTTTCTTTCATAAATTTTCCTGATAGTAGCTTATATAAGATTTTCAAAACAATGTTATAACTTAAAATATGATGCATCAATACAACAGTCTTTTAAGTATTCTCTATCTGAAAATGATTTTTCATTATTTCTTGAGCAGCCAAAAAAATTTTCAGCTGTAACATAACTTGAACATAATTTTAACCATGAGGCAAATGTATTTAGAGTTTTAGCTATTTTGCACTGTAGCTAAAAGACAACTTTTTTTTTTCCTGGAATCCTCCTAGTACTACTTTTGAAAAATTTGCTGTGAATTTTCTTTATGCTTTTCCACATTCAATATTTTGTTTTAAGTTTTTTATTGCAAATAAGACTGAAATAATTTGGAGTCCTTTTTTTTTTTAATTATTTAAGAGATACATAATAAAGCTCAAAAAGCAACTTGCAACTCATAAACAACAGGTTTCTGTCCTCTGCTTTAGACCATTGTTTAAAAAAACAAATTAAAAATCAAAAAACCATCTTTAGCCATAAAAAAAAGAAAGAATTTGTTATATATTAAATAAGTATATTAAAGTTTATTTTATATCAACTATTAAACTTTTTTTAAATTTAATTAAAATATTTTTTTAATCAACTTCTCTTCCACTCAATTTGTCTTCCACTCAACCTATCTTCCAAATACTTTGCTTTTTAATAATTCAACAAATTGAATTTGATTTTTTGAATTTTTAAACTGAATTTGAATCTAAATTAAAGCATTTTAATTTATTTGAATTTTAATTTACTTAAATGATACTTTAAACAGTATTTTTTTTTTTTTTGACATAAACTTATGGTTTCTTTAAGTAAATAATAAAAACCAATAATCATTTAAAACCTACAAGTATTAAAATAAAAAAGAGGTACTTAAAATATTGGTCAAAATTGTTTATAAAAAAAAAATTTCACACACTAATAAATAAAAATAAGTAACAAAAAAAACCAATAACTTTCATACTCACCATATTCATAAATAGAAAAATTAAAATTATAATAAGATGCATACTGCTTTTAAATTTCTAATATACTATATAAATATCTTACATGCAAGCATCAACAAAACAAGGAAGAGCATAGTTGTAAGTATCAAACCATCTATTTATGTTGGATGTGTAACATTGACCTTTAATAATGTTGGCATAGTGAAGCAGCTGATAACTTTTGGAATGTTTATGATGGACATAAAAGAATTAATTAATTAACATTAGTAAACATACTTAATAATTAACATAATCAACAATATTTTTTTTTGTTTAAACCAATAACACATTTGTATTTTTATGAAAAAATATTTTAAAAACATTTATTAGAAGATATTATTATTTGTATTAATTTATACAGCAGAATACCCAAAATACCTTCTGTTTAACATTTTCTCATTTTTCAACTTTTGTTTTTGCGTTTTTATTTTACAGTCAGGAGTTTTTAACTCGAGAGCACAGTTACAACACTCAATAGCTTTTTTAGTATTTCCATTGCTGAACGACAGATGTGCAAGTTTCACCCATATTTCAAGTAATATTATAAAATCATTACACTTTATACTTTTCGCAAGATCAATTACCTAGATTTTTTAAATATTGAAAATAAGTATGTATTTAAAAATATTATGGATACATACATTTCTAAACAAAGACTTTTCAACTTGCTTTCAAAAATAATATACGTATATACTTTTTAAATTATACAATGATAAATGTTTACATATACATGTTTACATATATAGATTATTTTAAAATATTATATAAGTATATACTTTTAAATACTATTATTTGCATACTAAGGTAATAAAAGATTATATTACCATTTGGTTCTATTGAATAAAAACGTTTAGCAATTGCTTGAAACTTTTTTAAAAAGTTAAACAAAAACATATATTTGGAGCAGTTTTATAAAAAAAACTTTAAAGATGTTTTATAAATTCTAACCAAATACTTACTTACTTGAAACAGTTACTTGCATGAAACAGTTCACAAAACTTTAAAAAAACTTGTGATCTTTTTAAAAAAATGTTTGGCAATTTTTTCTTATAAATTAGTAAACAAATTTTTTTTTCTACATAAAACTACAGTGCTACATCAGACTACATCAAACTAGAGTAAAACTACAGTGCTACATCAGACTACATCAAACTAGAGTAAAACTACAATGCTGCTACACTACTGCTGTTACGATGTGGTTTATGTGAGAGAGCACTAATGAAAATATTTCAGTTTAAGAAAGATTAAAATAATAAATTTAATAAAAGATATTAAAATTAGTATTACAGCACAGCAGAAAAAAGAAAAATATTAGATAAATAGAAGCTCAGAGCACAGCATTTAGTAAGTTAAAGCACAGCATTAAGTAAGTTGTGAAAAAAATCATCTCTAAAACTCATGCACAGTAAAAAAGTTAGAAAAATACATATATTATTATTTATATTATAATTGACAAAAGAGATTTTTTAAATTTAAAAATATTCACCTCATTTACAGAAATAGTTGGTGAATAGTTAACTACTTTGTTTTGATGAAGTATCAAAGCTTCAAGATGGCATAAAACAACTTCAGCATCTTCAACTTTTTCAAAATTTAAATAATTTTTGGATTGATTCATCAAGCCTTTACATAGCACCCATGTCTTAAGAAGCTCAATACGAGATGCAAGAGGTACAATATGCTGAGAAGTATATTTTAGTATATATTCTAAGATACTGCTTGCTTCAGTTAAATCTGGCATGTCATCCTTTACATCTGTTAAACATTATCAAAAAAATTTCATTTTTATAAAATAATATATTTTATAAAATTATATAAATAGGCCAATAAAGTAATGTTTTAAACAAATTCCAATAACTTATTTTTGAATAAGAATTATTGAATTAAATTATCATGCCATTTAATGCTTTTATCTAACAAATTCTGGTATTTTTTCAATTATTAATCATATATATATATATATATATATATATATATATATATATATATATATATATATATATATATATATTCTGAGAATATATATATAATAATATTAATATTATTATATAGATATTCTCAGAATATCTATATAATAATATTAATATTACAAAAATAATATTAATAAAAAAAACTAATAGTTTACAATAACTAAATAATTAATAATAACTACAAAAACAATATTTTGAGAAGAAAAAAAAAGGAATATTTTAAGAAGACTATTTAAAGGTAACATAATATTTAAAAAAACATAATAAACAAACAAAAAAAAGAAATAAAATAAATTAAATCACACACCACACTCTAAAAATAATAACTCTTAGCAGAAAAAAGTAAAAAAAAAAACTAATAAAAATGAATTATAAATAACAAAATAAAATACAAGAAAAAAAACTGCACACAATTCAAGCTGATGCTAATTTATGATGCTAGACAATTAAAATACTGAAATTCAACAAATTTTATACAATGTTTTAGTAATAAATAATTATCATATAATTATTGTAAAGTTTTAACATTAGGTAACATATTTGAAAAAAACAGTTTTATTGAGTTTTCATAGCAACTATTTATAATAGTCCTAAATTTAAATTCATATTTTTTCATCAATCAACATGGGTATTTTTTCTTATTTCTTTCTTCTTCTTTTTTCAATTTTTTGTCATAGTTTTATTTTGATTTTTATTTCGTTTGTAACTAAACAGCTACACCATGGATTAGCACAACAGAAAATGAAACAAAGTAACAAATAATGAAAAAACAACAAAAGTAATAAAAAAATTTCAGTTTTCTAATTTTTTTTTAATTTGTACATCTGTTTTGTTCAAAAGCTTTATTAATTAAGTTAACCTTTTCTTTGTCAAGAAAAAATGCTTCAGAATTCTCTCACCTTGTCAGAATTCTAAAGTATCAATGTTCAATTAAAAAAGCTAGATGAAAAAAAGCTTTTTCAGCATAGGAATAATATGGGATTAAGGATTAAGGAGGATAATTGATTGTTTGAACAGAAACCCTGGTAGCATTTGCAGAAAAGAGAAAGAGATGCATCCTATTATGCAAGAGAAGCTCAAGATTGGCAGTTAGAGCCTAATTAAACGTAAACTATCTTCTTGACTTTGAAAAAAACTATGGGTAGCGTGAGGCTAGAATTAAAAGTGAGGCTAGACTTAAAAAATTGGATGTGGAATAAAATAATAAAAGTGCAAGTAAAATTTACAATTTTGAGTTTCAATCAAATTAAACAAAAAAATAATAATAATAACAATTAAATAATAATAATAACAATTAAATAACAATTAAATAATTCATAAATACCTAACTTTTTTATTTTTGTAGGAGATTTCTTTTTAACTTTCTTATTGCTGGCTAACTTTTCATCATTTTTAGATGAATCTATTGAAGAATCAATATAAGTTTGAATTAGACCTTGTGCTAATGCATTACCTAAACTGCATAGTATTGCTTGGTTTGGTTTTGCTGTTTTGGCAATCGTTTGCATAGCAAAAAAAATAGGTTTAAAATATTTTGTTAACAATGAGAATTGTCCTTTTGATATTAAATGGATTGTATAGTTCCAAACATAAACAGCAGCGTTGTTCACTATCCAATCTTCCTTTAACTGAACACCAATGTCTGCAGAATGAAGAAAATGTTGTAATGCATTTTCTGAAATTTCTATCAACCACTTGCAATAAGCAGACCATTGATTATCTGCATTACATTTATCGGTCATATTTGTTTTATTTTCATCATATCCAAGTAAAGTACTATTTAGTATAGGTGATACCTGCACAGGTTGTGCTTGTACACACAAAATCTCTTCTCTTACTGGAGAGTGTGGCATCTGCAGAAGTTCTACTTCTTTATAGTTTGGAGCAGCTGGTATCTCCAAAAGTTCAGTTCCTTCATACTTTAAAAGTTGCACAAGACACTAGAAAAATAAAATTTGAACTCAAAAAAAGTTAGACTGCAAACTAAAAAAAAAATTAAATTATATGTTTGTACAGAAACTCAAAACCAAATATTTTGCTATTATCAATCAAATTATTGTTGCAAACAATAAATTTTTTGTTGTGAACAACCAAACGGCTGTTGCAAACAACTAAAAATGCTGTTGCAAACAACCAAAATCACTGTTGCAAACAACCAAATTGTCGTTGTAAACAATCAAATTTTTGTTTCAAACAATCAAATTGTTGTTGCAAACGACTAAATGGTTGTTGCTGACAACCGTTTAATTAAAATTTAGACAAACTACCAAATAATTGAAATTTATAATTAATTTATTGTTACAAACATTCAAGTAATGGATATTGTTGCTACAAATATTGAAATAATGGATGTTGTGGATATTTAATTGGATGTTACATTATTGATTCAAAAGAAATATAAAATAAAAATCACTTCTGCATAGATGTAATGCATTTCTGATGCTAATCTCTTCAATTCATTTTTTGGTTTAACATCCTGAGATCTCTCATTTGCATCAAAGATTTTGTTGTAACAAAAAAAGAAAAAAGTAGATGACACACGAGTAATATCCCATAATCCTTGCTTTCTAGCAATTTTAACTAAATCAGACCATAAGTATGTTCTAAAAACAAAACCAGATACTAAGTATGTTCTAAAAAAAAACACAAATTTAATAATAACAATAATAATAGCTTTATTTTTATTGTTGAATGGAAAATATAGTAAATAACAGTAGATGAATAGTATAAATAAAAAATTATAGAAAATTTATTTTTAATTTTATTTTTACAAAAAAAAAAAAATATATATATATATATATATACATAAATTCTCCAAATAATTAAACAAGAAATATGTAGACAAGCTAAAAATTTAACATTTTAAAACTATGCTTTAAAACTATGCTTTAAAATATACAACAAACTATAATGTGATAAGTTAAAATTTAATAAAAACTATTAAGGTTGAAGCAAATCTTTTGTAATTATATTTTTTTGTCTGTAAAATACAACTGGAGATCAAGCTGGAAAGAATTGTATTGCTAAGTTGTTGTTATTATTTTTATCCATTTCTTAAAATAACTTATGTTTTAACAACTTGTAAAGTTATGTACAACATTTTTTATGCAAATATATTAAACTACTTCAAGTCAAAAATAACCTAAATAAGTGTATAAATATTGACAAACAATATAAATATGCATGATGTATGTATCTATTTATTAACTAATAAAATAGTGTCATTTATATTAATATAACAGTGTTACTAAACAAATAGGAAATTATTAGTGAGTACTTTGCGACTAATTCAAAACCCATTTTAATAACCTTGATTTTACACTTTTTTTATCATTTCCTACACAGTCTTTTGTTAGAAAACTTTAAATAAGTTATCTATTAACTCTGTTGTAGATGTGGAAAGCAATACGCAAGTGAAATATTTTTTAAAATTTACAATATTTTATCTCCATTTAACCTTTGTCATATTTCATAATTATTCTACCTCCATCATATTTTATAATCATTTCACTATACTTAACTTTCATTTATTCTAACAACAAAAATGTTAAAAAAAATGATACTTAAATGAATTACAAAATAATATAGATAAAATAGCCAAATGGTTTCACTGAGAAATGAATTACAAAATGATATAGATAAAATAGCCAAATAATGTCATGTATGGAAGATGAAACTTAATGTAAGTAAATGTAAATAAATGTATTTTGGTAAGTATAATAAAAAAAGAAAATGAAAATAAAAAAATTTGAATAAAAAAAGTGAATATACCATCTTCACCTAAAATCATAACATACGAACTCAAATCGAAGTCTCCAATTTCGAAAAAGACCTAGACATTATGACATCTACTGACCGAAAATACAGCCAACATATCAATTACTGTGTCAACAAAGCTAACAGAATGCTAGGTTTAATTAAATACACTTTTGAATTCAATCTCATTTGCTATAATATTGTATAAAGCCTTTGTTCAACCCCTCCTCAAATATGCATCTAGAATCCATTAAAGAAATATGATATATCAGCTTAAAAAAGTTCAAAGAAGAGCAACTCGAACAAGAAGTTTCTTACATCTAAGTTATAAATCACAATTAAAAAAAGTTTAATATTACAATGCTTGAAACTCATAGATTAAGAGGAGATTTAACTGAGTGCTTCAAAACTGTTCACGACTTAATACAAGTTAAATGGTGTACATCCAAGTCAAAAATAATAATAAAACCTCAAGTTATTGGAACAATATGAAAACAGATAAAATCCTATTTGATTCAAAATAGAATTAATAAAATAATGTTGTCCACTAAGATAATTTTATTCTTAATAGAATAGCCGCTGTATGGAATCATCCTCCATCTATTGTGCTATCTACTTCATTGAAAGTATTCAAAAAAACAATTAGACGAATATATTAAAAGCAAATATAAAGCCACCAGCTGATATAGAGTGTGCTTATTACACACTCTTGTTTAACATTATAAACAATAAAATTTTTGTTATAAATTATATTAATTGTTATTTTGTTAAATTTCAGCAATAAATAGTTATCATTATTATTAATAGTTATTAAACAACCTGATACTTTAAATGATATTTAATTATCTTTTACAATTATCTAAAATTTGATTTATTCTTTTCAGTGAATAGATCAGACTATCCATTGGTCAATCCAGTTCAACATAACTGAGACTATTCAGTTCAATATAATTGAGAAGCAATAAGCTGAATAAAGAAATTATTACTTCATTGCTAAGTTTAATTAAAGGAATACTTATACTGTTTTTATTTTTTGTTTTTTCCAACAACTAGTATTTTATAAAATCAAGTTCAATTTTAATTATGCTAATTATTGGTTTTGATTATATGATGTAAGATTTCTATATACATTTTTATAAAAACTTTGTATATATATATATTAAAAAAAAAAAAAAGGATAAAAGAAGCTTCTGAAGATCTTAATGTGATCTTCTAAAGATCTTAATAGTAAGAAATTAGATTTCTTTTATGAAAGTTGATTTTGTGACTATTTATGATAAAGCAGTTTGCATAATTAGATTGATATATAAAGACTTTTTACTTAAAATTTAGAAATAATGAACAAATAAAATATACCTTTTTACACTAATGGAATCAACATCTATCTTCTGAAAATGTTCGCCAACAGCCATAATTCCTTGTTTATACTTTTTAATTTTTTCTGATAAAAATTTAGGAGACTTCTTTTCTGTATTAATCAAGGCTTTTTCACCTTCAATTACTAAATTGAACAAATCAGGAGATAATAAACAACCAGCTTTCTTAAGATAAGCACTCATTCTTGTTGGATTCTTAACATTTATTGAAGCGGCCTGAAAATCAAAATAAAATGCTATACATGCATACATGCATACATACATACATACATACATACATACATACATACATACATACATACATACATACATACATACATACATACATACATACATACATACATACATGCATCCTTATATACATACATACATGCATCCATATATACATACATACATACATATATAAATACATACATACATACATGCATCCATCCATACATACATACATACATACATACATACATACATACATACATACATACATACATACATACATACATACATACATACATACATACATACATACATACATACATACGTGGATTAGTATATTTAAATCCAGTAAAATGTTACAGTCAGGTCAGTAAATTGTATAATAAGGTCATGTAATAATTAGGATTATCATGATCAATAACACCCAGCCAATAATAAGGTCATGTAATAATTAGGATTATCATGATCAATAACACCCAGCTATTGGAAACTAATGGTAACACGTAATTTAGTACAATTTACCTTATATTTTACTAGTAGGATTCACATTTTAAAGCAAAGGCTCAGAGAAGTTAACTCTTGTAATGGAGAAGGCCTCAGATGTTGACTATAATAAAGCGATAAATAATAATGATTTGATAATCTCAAAAACTATCAAGCAAGCTTATGTAGAAGACCAGCATATCAAACTATATTGAGAGCTTTAGATATGTCAAGAGCAACAGCCCTTGTGTTGCTGCCTCCATCTAATGCACAATAGAATCTTTCAGTCACAGCAGTTACCAAGTTAGCTGTAGAATGAGAAAATCAAAACAATATTGATTGTCACAGAGTAAGTTATTAGACTCAATATAAATTTTAGAAAATTGTTGATCAAAGACCTTGCTAAAAACAGAGAGAAGACTAATTGAACGATTGTTGGAGAGGTCAAAATGTTCTCCAGAGTATTTAAAAATTGGAACCACAGATGCTGTTTTCCAGCAGGCGGAAACCAAGACTCAGTCAAGCACTTATTAAATAGTTTAGAGAGAATTAATGAGAGTTCTGGAGAACGCTTTTGTAAGACTGTGACAGGAATGTTGTGTGGACCACAATCATTGAAGAATTTAATTAAGAAATGACTTTAGCATTGGAAGATGGAGTGATTTAGATGTACAACAATCAATTAGAGTTATAATAAAAGTTCTTTGAAAATATTTCTTCCTCATTCTTGGGAGACATAATAAGATCAGACCCATGAATTAGAGATAGAATGTTCAAACTACCTTTGTTAATGACACTCTCAAAGACTTTCCAAAAGTAACCTAACCATCTAAAAGAGAACAAGGAGTAACCAAACACAAGCTAGGGTCAGAGACAAGTCACAAATTTCTGGAGCCTAACTTCTGAGATAAGATACAAGATTTTGTAAACTGGAAATAATGGAGCTTATTTTTACATTAACTTCTAGCAATAATAAAAAGCTGTTGGTTTTCAAGAGAGCTGTTCTTTTGAAAATGAAGAAAAAAAAAGATTAAAATTAGATACAGAGACAAGTCACAAATTGAGGAATGAAGGTAAGTGATTAGGGTTGTCTGGAAAATGAGTCACAAAGTTAGCTATCAGAGTGAGAGATTGAGAAAATACAGAAGTTATGGACTTTAGTGCCAGCAGGATCAGTTGCCAAGCCATTCAGTGTAATAAGAATTGAAGTCACCAATAACAACAATATTGGCAGAGGGGTGAAAAGAAAGGACATAGTCAATTTAATCAGAAATTACATCTAAAAGAGTGCAGTCTTAAGAATGAGAATGATGAAGAACAAAGAAAAAGGTGATAGAGTGAAGAGGTGCTAAGTGGAAGCATATAAAAGATTGGTCAGAGGATTCAAACCTCATATGGATAAAAGGATAGGCCATCAATACTGAGATCTGAAGGAGGAATAGCCAAATTTAAATTAGTCTTACAAAAAGCAAGCAAGTCTGGTGAATTTTGGAAGTGGTAAAATTCAACTGACGAAAAGTTTAAAGACCACAAGTACTTGTAAAAGATTGGTGATGGTTTTTAATATTTAATAATTTTGGTTACTTTAGGCATGGTGTAAGTTAAAAGGACTAAATATTAGAGTAAAACTTGTGTTCTTTTAAAAAATTTGGATGTTTAGCATTATTTAAAAACAGAATAGTTAAGTAGTAGAATAAACTCCCTAAAGATATTAAACCAGCAAATCAGTTATTTAAAAAGTCACTTGTTGCTATAGGGAACTATCTACTGTTGGTGAACTGCGCAGTTATGCCATATAAATTTACCTTTATAAATATTCTACGAATTAATAATTTTTAGAATATATATTATCATGACTATATAAATATAAGACTAAATATATTTAAATATATTAATAAACATGTTTAAACATATTGTAAATATATTAAAATATGTTAACAAATATATTTAAATATATTACCAAATAAAAATTGATAAATAAACAACTAACAGAAAAAAAAAAAAAAAAAATTAAATAGAGAAAAAATCCAAACACTTTAATTTCTCTAAATTTAAAAGGTTAAAACCTTTTCAATAATTGAAGCTGCCTGATCTTCCAGACTAACTGGCTGTTGATATAAAAGTATGGAAACATCCAATCTTTGCTTAAGATGATCAATTTGACTTTCATAAACATGTTCAACATCAAGGATTGAAGCCTAAAATTATAAACACATTCAACATCAAAAACAGTAACCTAGAGTTTTAAACACAACTAAAGTATTTTTGGAATTAAATAAAGTTTTAATTGTCTATAATTTTATCTCAAAAATTGTACTAAAGTACTTAAGGTTAACAAAACCTCAGTTTCATTGATTGTACCTTTAAAAGTTGAGACATTGCTGCCTCCTTTTGCAATTGATCTGATTCAGATTTTGCTAACTCAATATGGATTTGAATTCTCGTCAAAGTTAAAAGACTAAGTTTGTAAAAATAAAAATAAAAATTTTTAATTATTTAATTATTTTTTTTAAATGATTGTGACAAGATTTTTCACACACCTATCAATTTCTTCTAATTTTTGAGAAGCTATTTTCAATGGTTTATATATGTGATGACGTAAATTATTTTGCAATAATGGCAAACAAGTATTCCACAATGTGACACACCCAACCTAAAAAAAAAAAGTAATCATAAAAAAAAAGAATAATTAATATAAAAAAATTAAAAGGTTTTACAACATAAAAAAAAAACAACTCACTTGAGTCATAGTTTCATCATTTATTTGAAATGCAGAGGTTATGTGTTCTACTAATTCCTCAATTACATCAAGACGAAGCTATGACAAACAACAGCACAATAAATTTAATACTTAAAAAAAAACAACTTATAACAATAAAAATCTTGCTAAAAGTCATGCTCAAAAATTCCTTTTCAATATTTACAAAAAAAAAACACAACATGAAATTATAATATGAAAAAAAAAAATTTGATGGTACTATTACGTAGTCATTAAAACAAATATTCATCATTTGCTTTAATGACTATGTAGTAGTACTAACAAAATCTTAAAAATAAATATTCAACATATATCTGAGTTACAGCATAAAAGATAATAGAAATAAAAATGGGATATAAGATAAATTAAAAATAAAAATAATAAATAAGCCAATAAAGATAATAAGTTAATAAAGATATAAGAGCTAGAAGAGAATTCACCAATACTTAACAACCAGTTTATTAATGTAGGTAACAACTCTGGTTGTTAGGTATATATCAGTTTATTAATATAGTGTAAGGTAGCAACTCTGGTGCTAGGTGATCTGTAACAACTTACCAACATAATTTAAATATTATACCAATATCATAACTTTTCACAAACTATTTAGTTGTGTATTAATCAAGTGTGTAACTATTAAGTGTGCTTGATTTGTTGCAAAGTATACCTCAAAGGTATAACAACATTAAAGGCTTTAACATAAGGCATTAAAGGCTTAACAACATACATAGTGTTACATTAAGTTTAAATGTACCAGTTGCACAAAAACTCTGTTTTAAAATCAATACTAATCTTATGAAAGATAATTGATTATGCAATTTGAAATTATTTTAGACTAGTAAGATAAGATACAGGAGAATGATTGGAAATAGAAGTTGAGTAATTTGCCAAGGTTTTGAACTGAATAAGTGACAAGATATTCAAGGGCTTTAAGTGAATGAGAAAAGATGTTCACGCAAATTATACCCTGATATATGCATATATAATTATTCGTTTCAAGGGCTTGAAGTGAATAAGATATTCAAGTGACTTGATAACAATTTGAAGTTAAAAAAAGAGTTTGCATCTCAATTGGGTTTTTTTTGTGATAAATAAAAGTTAAAAGTGACTAAATAAAAAAAATAATAACAATAAAATTAAAAATTTTAATAAAAAAATAAAATACTTTAATATTTGGTTTAGCGTAAATGTCTCCTTTAATCGTACTAATTTTAAGCTCAATTTTCAAAATCTTCAAATTGAGTTGATGTGCAGAACCCTAAAAAGAAACATTTTACCAATTAAATGGTTAAATTTTTTGAAGTAATTATAAAAAAAATTATTCAAGAATGATGATTTGGATTAACATGGATTAATATAGGCTTCGTATTTACTAATATTTACTAAAAATTTCTGCTAAAAAATAATTAAATGAAATGTTAAATTGAAAAAAAAAAATTATATTATAAATATTTTTGTATTTAATTGGAAATTTAAAAAATACCTAAGTTATAATTAAAAAAATATATAAATAAAATTATATCTTAAAATTATATTAAAATTATAAAAAAATATATATATTGTTCATACAATTAAAGCAAGTTTAGAAAGCTCTTTGATACATTTTTCACTTATATCATGACAATTTGCATCAATACTCAATCTTGTTAAGTCTGTAAGAAGTTCAGCCCTACCAAAGTTTGTAAATAAATCTTTTAATTGTTATATGTTATTAATTTGTATTTTTTAAATAAAAAATAAAAGTTAAATATAATAAATTAAATTAATAAAACTGATAAATAAAACTATGAACTAAAATAATTTAACATGAACCAGTGAGTTAGCAATTAAAAACCAGTAAAAATTAGAAATTAAACTTGAACTAGCGTTAGAAAAATCACCTTTGAAATTTTGTAAGACCATCAGATGATACAGAAATCAAAGGATCTCTCTGACTGTTAAGTTTGAATTCAACATTATCTGTTATACAAGCAAAAATACCTTTTATTTCTGCATATTTCAAAACCATATCAGAATTTCTAATCAAATAAATCATACAAAAAAGTTAAAAATAATTGAAATAAAGTGTGAAACATATTATAATAAAATCATGCAAATAAGTTTCACTTCATATATTATTTTAATAAAAATAAGTTTCACTTCATATAAACTGAATTATGGATATAATTATTTTACAGTTCTTTTATTGGCTTATTAAGCTAGGACTGAAATTATATCAACAAAAAATGTGCATCAGATTTTTCCCTAGAGGAGACACTGATCTACAGAAAAACAATGAATAACACACAATATAATTAATGTTACTAATACAATTGTATTAGTAACATTAATTATATTGCTCGGACAGAACATAATATATATATAATTGGAACCTAAAGCTGAAACAGTACTACAATAAGAATGAAATAGCCAATTCCATATTTTCCTTAGACCATTCCTAAAGATGTGGATTGTTTTAGATTGTAACAAGTTCCAAGTGAGATACCTATAAAAACTAAAACACAACTTATGTAAAAGGTATTTGGGTTAAGTTTGCCAAATAAACTTACAATATTATTAACTTGATCAATGAATTGGGTCAGTAATAACATTTGTAATCATCCTCGTTTGTTAATTATATTATCCAAATCAGGCTAACTCTTATGGTATTTAATTAAATTGCCAGAAATGAGGTAGGAGCGGTGTTTGCCAGAAATGAAGTAGGAGTGGTGTTTGCCAGAAATGAAGTAGGAGTGGTGTTTGCCAGAAATGAAGTAGGAGCGGCAATTGTGCAATATACTTCTATGTATTTAGATTTTAACACATTTTGACTTTATTCTTAAATGCACTTTTTTTTTTAAAAAAAGAAGAATCACAGAAAAGAATAAAAAGAACTTGGCAAATCTATTTAAAAACAACATTTATTTAAAAAAAACTGTTTTTCTTTATTATAATAATTGCCTTTCTTTTATGCTTAAAAAAAAAACAGTGGAAAAAAAGTTATATTTTCAAAAGACATTAAAATTATTATATAATTATAGTATTGTATTTTACCTTTTTATGCACAATAGTTTCCAATAAAGTTTAAGCTCTTGTGAATAGTTTATAATATCGCTAATCTTTGATTGATCAGACATACTATCATTAACATTTGATTGGTCAGTTACACTATCAAACTAATAAAAATAATAATAGAAATTTTCATATTTCACTAGACACGAATTGAAGCTAATCAAAATTATTTAAATAAATATTATACAACTATATTTTTGTTTTTTTAGATTCAAACTTCATGTAACAAACAAATCGAAGTCATAAGCTTATAATAAAGCATTTTCCTTGCTATTACAAAACATTAAATCGTAAGTAAAACACTGAGATTAAAACAGCAACTTGGCTTACTTACATATGTATATATATATATAAGTATATATATATATATATATATATATATATATATATATATATATATATATATATATATATATATATATATATATATATATATATATATATATATATATATATATATACATAAATGCAGCATTAGATGCACATGGATGACACCATACAAAAACAGAAAGCTGCAGAAGTTGTGTATATATATACATACATAAACATGCAAGACAGGAATTTTTTTTTTTTATTAACTGATAGACTGCCTGCCCCAACCAAACCCTCAGTCAATGTAGCAGCACTCCCTTGCGAGTCAGGCTAAGATAGCAGATGTAGCAGCACTCTGTTGCGAGTCAGGCTATTTGTCAGTCGATGTAGCAGCACTTTGTTGCAAATCAGGCTATAAGATAGTCAATGTAGCAACACTCCGCGCATGATTTACAGTAAAAAAAATAAAAACATTTTATTAAAAAAAAATAAAAATAAAAACATTGTTTATACTGTTAAAAATATTCAGAATGTTTTTAAAACATTCAGAATGTTTTTAAAAACATTCTGGTCAATTAAATTTGCGCTTTTGCAGTTTTTTAAAAAACAATTAATTTGTAATTAAATTAATGGTTTTTACTTTCTGACAACACGCAAATGTTGGACGAAAGTCAAAAGTAATTAAAAGTGACGTAAATTAACAATAAATCAAAAAGTACCAAAATCTTAAGAACATCTTTGGAATTATTTAACATATGTTGTTTAATAAACTGCAATGTTGAAATTCCCATGGAAACCAGCTCCTCCTTTGATCCAACTTCTGCTATGCATTCCAGTAAAAGTCTAAAATAAATGTTATTTATATATTTATTAAACAACTTATTCGCTACTGAAATGTTATCATTACTGTACAATAACAATATAGCTGTGTAGAAGTAAGCAATGTAGTTGTGTAGAAGTAAACAATATAGTTGTGTAGAAGTAAGCAATGTAGCTGTGTAGAAGTAAGCAATATAGCTGTGTAAAAGTAAACAATATAGTTCTGTAGAAGTAAGCAATGTAGTTGTGTAGAAGTAAGCAATGTAGTTGCATAGAAGTAAGCAATATGGTTGTGTAGAAGTAAACAATGCAGTTATACAGAAGTAAGCAATATAGTTGTGTAGAAGGAAGGAGGAAAAAAAATAAGATTTCTTACATTAAAAGATCAGATCTCCATTCAAAATCAGAATCATTAATTTCATTCAAAGATGATATTATAAACTGCAAGCTATCAATTATAAGGTGTCGATAACCAGCTATCATAAATGGACGAGAAAATGACCAGAATAAAATTGAAGCATTATACACCAGAGAGTTAAAGCTAAAAAAAATTGAAAATAAAAACAATGAATTATATTTATTTACATTATTTACCTGTAAAGTTTAAGAATTAGATATATACTATATATAAAATGAAATTAGTTTTTTTTAATGTTTTTTTGTTTGTTTTAAAAGTATTAAAGTTGTTATTTATATTATATATAACTTTATTGCATTAATTATACTATATATTATAACATCACAACATTATTCAAAACTTTAATCTAATAAAACAGAAATTGCAAATATTTTTAACAATTAATTGAAATATTGCTTTGGAAAAAAAATAGCTTTAGAATACTTAGCTCACAATAAGAGGTTTAGGGTTCAAATATAATTTACACCTCTAGTGCCGCACTTGTTTCTTCACATAGTGACCTTGTTTAATAAGGTTTGTGTTTCCGAGTTGAGAGTTGCAAAAAAATAATAAAAATAACAAAAAATGAGTGACCTTTTCGACTGTAGTGGGAAGGCGAGTTTAATAAAAAAAGTTGAAAAAAAAATCTTCTGAAATTCAATTATCAAAAAAATCTTCTTAAAATGTTTGTCATAAACAAATAAAGTAGATAAAACACACACTTTATCGATTCATCCAATTCGGTGTTTGCAGAAAAACATTTATTTTATATAAATTTTGCAGAATGAAAATTTTCCATCATTTAACTTTTCTATTCTAAATATTGATTTGTAGTATTAAATGTAAATATAGATTTTTAGTCCTTTCAAAATCATTATTTCTAGTTTATAAACATGTTATTTTAAAGGAGTTGAACAGGTGAATTTATTACATAGTATTAAAATATATATGAAGCAAAAATATTACTAAATAGTGTTATAATGTGCCTTGGTGTTAAATATTGGCATATTTTTTCTTGATTGCATGTGAACACATATCATACCATCTTTTTATTTCGCTGCAAACCTAGGCAGAAACAGCTGTCATTATCTTTACACAACATTCTACAGCTTGCGAGTGGCATGGTTTTCAAAAGAAAACTTAGTTGAATGCGATTCTCTTTTGCTTCTTTCAGTTCCACATCAGTGAGCTGCATTGTTAGTGGTGGCTCTGTCAGCTGCATATTACTCCAATCAATCAACTTCCATGTATTCTTTGCCATAAAATTGAGAGTTAGAACTTTGAATTGCCGCACGCTAGTTTGATTAGCATTTATACTTCTTTCTTTTCTAGGTCTCTGTATACATCTAACATCTAATTTTCAGATTTGTGGCTGCTCATCTGAAATTATTGCTAGAAGAACATTTTCTTGATGACCAAAGAATGCATTTGTTTGAACAACTCTGTCTACTACCTTACATAATGCATCTGGCAGATACCATGATTTGACTATTGTGCTGCATAGATGCCTGCTGCCATGAAAAGTAGAAGACTTCTTGTTGATGATGAACCACATAGGGGCATAAACGTGCATAATGTACATTGCTATAGTTACTAAATTTGATGAAGGCCTGGTGATAGAAATATATAATCTGAGGATCCTGTTGGCAGTGGTGAGCCATCTAGAATGACCCAGCTTTTAGGGCTGTGCTTTTCCAAATTGGCAGAACAATCACCACATAGTACAGCTTGGCAGATATCAAAAAGGTAAAGATGATCTGTAATGAGCACTTTTCTGTCCACCTCTGGTATTTCTACATTAAGGTTTATAGGTTGGAAACCAAAAACCTTTAAGATCTCACAAGTTTCAAGGGACTTTCCAATAGAACCTGAATAGTATCTAGAACCAGATGTTGGTCCATCTAATTTTAAAAACAAATGATGCAGTGGAAGCTCATTTGCATGTAACAAACAGATTACCCATTGTAGAGACTGTTAGAGATTTAACTTAATCTAATTACACCACCATTGTTTCCAGTGTTTACATTTGTTCCATCACACCCAAGCATTTGTAAATCATCCAAAATGATATTGTATTTTTTAAAGTACTTTAGAATTTTAAGATTTTATAGCTTCAGCTGTTCCGCTAAGAGGAGTGCAGTGTCTCAAAAAGCCCCCTCCAGATTCCTGAATCAAGGATATGTCCTCTTCCATCACTGTAGTTTTCTTCTTATTAAAAAATTTAAGGGTCTGGTCTTTTTTGCCACGTCTTATCTTGCTTGTTTTTTGTCATCATTTGAAATAATGCCAATTTCTTCAAGTACAGCTAATGTATTTGCTTTGAAGATGACAATGATGATGGAGTGTTTTCAACTATATCAGGTCGTTTTAAAGTACTGGGTGTGGCAGAAATGATAGAATCTAGTGGCACTGCATCATTAAGGTTTGAGCTAAGTTTGCTTTGGGTATTCTGCAGTTTTGTTGTAACTTCTTTGTCAATTGATTCAATACCCAATTTACATTCAATCCTTTGATCTTCTAGAAAAGTGTGCTCCATAGCTGGTACCATAATAACTTTGGCACAGCAGCATTTTTTTAGATCTTCGCATTGGCAAGCAGATATATCAAAGAGTTTAGCTAATTTGTCCTTATAGAACTGAAAGTTATTTTTTTATTTTCTCTGTCAGCAATTGGAATTAATTGCAGCTTTTCGCTCTGCTCAAATAGGTTATAAACTCTCTTTGTCAATGAGTTAAATGATGACACAGTTGGTATGTTGCATTTTTCCAAATTTTGAAGAACTGCATTGCTGTTGAAGCTGCTTCATTATTTTTGTTAGCTTTTCTAGGAAGTTTCTGCAAAATTATATTATATATTTAACTTTAATATTATTTAAAAAAAATTATATGTGGTATTAGTTGCTTACATTTTCTTGCAAATACATCATACGCCACATCACATTTAGTCCTGTTGGCAGTTGCACTTCAGAGTGCCGGTTTGAAAACCCAAAGAATAGATAATCTGTTTTAGATCTTAACATTCTATTTACTGAAATATATTTAGCAAAGTTTTGGTATATTATAGTATTATCATAGAATAAGTAGACATAGCAAAGTGTTTAACTCTATATAGATACATATCATGTCAACACAAACCATACTCGATTAATTAATATTCTTAATAACGATATTATACATTATAGCAACTTTATTATTCAATTATAAATAATATTATTATTTACAAACAAAATATTCTTACTGACATTTAAAAATGCAGTTTGTATTGAAACTTCGAGTAGAACATGTATTTTATTAAATTTTATGCCAAATATTCAAATTTTTTGATTGAAAATTTTTT
>NC_088924.1:7270000-7275000 GCF_038396675.1 Hydra vulgaris
GTCATCACAAGGCATGCTGTTACCTTCTGAGGCCAAGATTTGTTGCAAGAAATTAACAACATTTTCCTTCTGTTGCTTGAGACGTCAATCAGAAATATTTAAAATTTTGAAATTCGATCGTTGTTTTATTGTATCCCAAGATTTTTTAAATTCCATGAATTCAGGGGTGTCCGGACTGGATGTTGGACCAAAAATCTGTTGCCATGCGGAACACAAAATTCTCTCCATCACATGATGACAACAAGCAAAATATAATACTTTCTTGTTTAGCATCAATTCCAACTGTACACATGCACCATTTTTCCATCCTGAATTTGATGCAGTAGTATCGAAAACAAGACCAACAATGGACTGTTCTACTTTCCACTTGACTACAAGAGAATAGCTACTATTAGCCATTGTAGCACCAGTTCCATCCTAGATAACTGGAACCCTGCCAGTATAGCCACCATGAAGGCCGTTCTTTTGTCAGCTGATAAATTCAAGCAGTCTGCCATTGTTGAAATTTTGTCAGTTTTTTTTTTTTTTTTTTTTTTTTTTAAAAATCTTCGCTTCCAACAAGGCTGCAAGCAGCCACTAATTAAAGTTGGAAGTTACTGTAAGAGAAAAGATGAAGATTGTAGAGCAAGATAACGATTGACGGACGATTTAAAAGATTGCAAATTATACGAATCAGGAAAGCAAGATGAAGGAAGCGAATTCCAAAGAACTGATGTTCGAGGAAAAAAACTAGAAGAATAAGCGTTTTTGGAGCACTTAGGAACAGTCACAGAAAAAGGATGACACTTAATTGAATGACGAGTAACACGAGAATGAATTTTAGTAGATGGCACAAGAGACGCTAGCTCTTTAGAGCAGTGCCCATTATAGTATTTGTAGAAAAGAGAAAGAGAAGCAACATTACGACGATGTGATAATGGTTGAAGGTTGGCTGCAAGAGCAGGTCCAACTATGTTTACAATGCGTTTTTGCACCTTGTCTAAAAGAGAAAGGGCATCATTAGAAGATCCGCCCCAGATATGGCAACAGTATTCCATACAAGGCCGGATTTGAGATTTATAGAGATAGAGAATAGAATCCAGAGTAAGAAAGTGGCGAGCTCGATAAAGAGATGCAACCTTAGCAGATGCTAATTTTGCAACTGATTTGATATATGGTTTCCAAGAAAGATTGGAAGTAAGAGTTAATCCTAGAAGATGAAGAGTAGGTGACTCATCGAGTACATCACCGTTCATAAATATAGGAAGATCTAAATTATTGCGATAACGATTGGCTGAAAAAAATTGAGTTTTATCTGAATTAAAGTTCACCAGCCACTGTGAGCCCCATGCTGTAGCAGAAGTGAGATCCTTTTCAAGTTCAAATGCCCCCTCCAAGCAATCAGAGGGTGTTGGTTTCTTATCACGACAAGAATAAATGGTAGTATCATCAGCAAACAATGCCACCTTAGATGTGAGAATATCTGGAAGATCGTTAATGTAAATTAAAAAGAGTATAGGGCCAAGGATAGAACCTTGAGGAACCCCTGAAGATACAGAATAAGAAGAAGAGTGTTGTCCATCGAGGACAACTTTTATGCTACGGTTGAAAAGGAAGGATTCAATGATCTTAAAGATGTTGCCGGATACACCATAAGAAGAAAGCTTATGGAGAAGACCAGCATGCCAAACTTTATCAAACGCTTTTGAAATGTCAAGAGCAATGGCCTTAACCTCTCCACCTTCATCTAATGCACGATAAAACCTGTCAGTTATTACTGTTAGCAAATCAGCTGTAGAACGAGAAGATCGAAACCCATATTGATGGTCAGAAAGTAAGTTATTAGATTCAAGATGAGAAATTAGGTGTTTGTTAATTAAAGATTCAAAAACCTTGCTTATGATAGGAAGAAGACTTATGGGACGGTAGTTAGACGAATCAGATCGCTCTCCATAATTTTTGAAGATAGGGATAACAGATGCGGCTTTCCAGCAGGCTGGAAAACAAGACTCTGATAAGCACTTGTTGAATAGTTTTGAGAGTATAGACGACAGCTCCGGAGAACACTTCTGCAAGACAATAACAGGTATGTTGTCTGGGCCACAAGCTGTAGAAGAGTCTAGGCAGGAAATCACTTTAGATACAGATGCTGGAGTGATATGAATGTCAAACAATGGATCAACCTGTTTGTTGGCAATATCAGGTAGAACGCAATTAGTGGAATCAAGAGATGATATTGATGAAAAGTTTTTAGCAAACAGTTCGGCTTTGTCTTTAGGTGAGGTGACAAAGTCTGAACCATACAAGAGAGGTGGAATTATAGATTTGCCCTTATTATTGATATTATTAAAGATTCTCCAGAAGTCACGAGAGCCTAATTTTTGAGATGAGATACGAGATTTCATGACCTGAGAATAGCGGGTTTTGGCGTTAGACAAAACCTTTTTACAGTTGTTTCTAGCAGTAATAAACAGACGTCTGTTTTCTGGAGAATTGTTTTGCTGATAAATATGGAAGTAACGGTTTCGATTGGCAATCGCAGCAGCACAGTGTGAAGAAAACCATGGAGGAGAGTGAGGCTTGACCTGGAATCGTCGAGAGGGAATAAAAGATTCCATGCCAGCCTGAATCCACGAAGTTATGTAAGAAGCACATTTGTCGACAGGAAGTTGAAAGATTTCTACCCAAGGGCCATCACGAAGAAAGTCACGGAAAGAATCCCAGTCAGCTTTACTGTAGTTGAAAGAGGTTCGGTAATAGGGGGATTCAGGTGATGAAGAAGAATGAGATATTAGTTTTAGAGAGATATATATATATATATATATATATATATATATATATATATATTTATACAAAAAAAAAAGGAAAGGGTTGACAGGAGACTTGAAAAGTCGAAGGTTGTATGAGTCAGGAAAACATGAAGATGGGAGAGAGTTCTGAAGGTTTGAAGTGCTGGGAAAAAAGTCTAGACAAATAAAAGTTTTTAGAGCATGCAAGGACATATACAGTTAAAAAATGAGACTTTGCTGAATGATAAAAAAAGCGATAATGATTTTTAGTTAATAAAACTAGAGAAGATAGCTCCTTTGAGCACCATCTCAAGTTCCATCAACTTTAACTTTGAACAACCTTGATAGTATTTATAGAAAAGAGAAAGAAATGCAAACTTATGCTGATAGAAATGAGGCTCAAGCTTAACAGATAGCACAGGTCTAACTACAATTACAATGCATTTCTTGAATTTGTCTAGAAGAGAAAGTGTGTCATTAGAAGACCCAGCCCAAATATGACAATAGTATTCCATACAGGGACAAATAAGAGATTCTTAGAGTTAGAGAATAGAATCAGGAGTAAAATAATGGCAAGCACAATAAAAAGAGACAACCTTAGCGGATGCTAATTTAGCAATCAATCGAATATAAGGTTTCCTTGAAAGATCAGTAGTAAACCATAATCCAAGAAGATATAAAGAAGAAGATTCAGTGAGTTATTCATTTATGTAGGAATGTCAACAGTATTGTGATAATTATTTGCAGTAAGTAACTGAGTTTTGTTGGAATAAAAATTTACAAGCAACTGCGAGCCCCAATCTGTTACAAAAGTGAGATCAGATTCAAGATTGGCTGCCTCTTCTAAGCAATCAAAATGAGAAGACTCTTTTTTCAAGACAGGAGTATAAAATTAAGATTTCAACAAAAAGAGCTACTTAGATGTAAGGTTGTTGAAAAGATCATTATGTAAATAAGAAACAAGATAATAAGATAAATAAGAAATAAGATAGCCCAAGAGGTACCCCAGAAATTACTGGAAAAAAAAAAGTGTTAGCCTTTGAGGATGACTTTAATAATGTGGTTAGAAAGAAATTATTTGATAATCTCAAAAACTTTCCCAGATACACCATATGAAACAAGCTTATTGAAATCTTATCAAAAACTTTAGATGTCAAAAGCAATAGCCCTAGTTTCTCAACTTCCATCTAATGCACAATAAAATCTTTCATTCACAGCAGTTAGCAAGTCTGCAGTAGAGTGAGAGGATCAAAAACTGTACTAATTGTCTGACAGTAAGTTATTTGACTCAAGATGGGATGTAAGAGATTTTTTGATCAAAGACTCATAGACCTTGTTTATAACATGTGATGATGGGACAATTATTGGAGGGATCAGAATGTTCGCTAGAGTTTTTAAAAATTGGAACAAAAGATACCATTTTCCAGCATTGCTTTTTGTTTTCTTATTCAGTTAGCATTAAGTTAATTTAAATAAAATCCTTCTTAAACTTTTATAAAAGGTAAAAAAATCTGCCAACCAACATTTTTTACTTCTAACTCATTTAAAAATCTAATAAAAAGAAATCAAAATTTTTTCTTAAGTATAACCATTGAGCAATTGCCACTGTTACTTATTTGGTTAAGTACCAATAATGATTTTTAAATATGCTTGAGGTTTTAATCAAGACAGCTTTGTGATTTCTTTGAATTCTTTCAAGTCATTTATCAGCTAGAAATAATTGACAGAAGCTAATTTTTTGTATAAAGAAACAAATTTGCTTGGACACCATTTCTTTATCATACTCTATTTGATTTTATTAAATTTTCTTTCTAGTGTTTCACCCAACAATAATAACATTACTTCATTGCAACTCTTGGTGCAAATAAGAACATACTTGTTATATAAGCAACTTTTCAGAAAAACTACTTCACTTTGACTTCATTTCCTTGTTTTTTGTCAAGACTTATAGTTAAACCAAACAAAGTGTGCTAAGCAGCAGACTCTTTAAAATGTGGCATCAACATGCAAAATATAACTGCTTTCTGTCTAACAAAAAAATAGGAAGTTATAAATAATTTCTAATAAAGATATAGAGAGTTATAAGGGCCTCAGTATATATATTGACTGATATAAGTAGAACATGAAGGGAGTTAGATGATACATCAACATATATATATATATACATATATATATATATATATATATATATATATATATATATATATATATATATATATATATATATATATA
>NC_088924.1:7277500-7315000 GCF_038396675.1 Hydra vulgaris
AAACAAATTTGGGCGGCAGTAACATAATTGTAAAAAAATGGAAAAAAAATTTTGTTAAGTGATTTTCTACTACTAATATAATTGCTCTGTTCTTTTAAGAACATTGAGCACTCTATTGTGTAGAATACTTTTTAAAGTTGTTTAAATATGTATATATATATATATATATATATATATAGTATATATATATATATATATATATATATATATAGTATATATATATATATGTATATATATATATATATATATATATATATATATATATATATATATATATATATATATATATATATATTATACTACAGACTAAGATATTACTTTAGTACACACATCAAATTTATATCACTTTTTAAAAATTCCTTGCTTTGCGTTAAATACTCCTCAGCGAAAGATTGCTAGGAATCGTCTATGCTAAGGGTGCAAAAGACAAAAAAGGTCATTGATAAGGTGTTTAATGATAGTTAAAATATAAAAGGATTTATATAAGACATAAACAAAAAATATTTTGAAAAAAAACATATATACCACATCTCTACAAGTATTCGGAATATATAGCTGTGATTGACATAAGTATGCTCTGCAAAAAAATTCATCTTTTGATTGTGTTGTCAAAAAGTATTCTTTAATGCAACTTTCTGCATCATCTAACTTTTTAAACTATATAAAAAATGTTTGCACAGAATTATTCAATTTTTAATGATGTGGTTTTATACAAGTATACAAGTAAATGTATGAAAAAAACAAACATTTAAGCTTACTTTAATTGCAGCTTCAGCGCTTTTTATTAGTAAACTTGGAGGAAATAGGTCTGCAACATTTTTTGGTGCTTGTGTTAGCTTTACAAATGCATCATTAAAACTAATTACATCATTACTTTCAACAGCTTTTATTAAAAGCTCTTCATATTTTTCAGCCGAAAACATTTTTTCCTACAAATAAAATATACTTTAGAAATAAGTGTAAAAAAGCTAGGCGCAGTGAAAAACAGTTATTTACTTGTCATTACAAGAGTGTAAAAAACATTAATTTAAAATATATAAAAAAAATATAACTGAATGTAATAAATATGAAACTGAATGATATTACTTTTAATGTAAAAAGTAGCAACAACAATAACAATAATAATAAAATAATAATGGTAGCAACAGCAAGAATAATAATGATAATGACAATAATAAGAACGATCATAGTGAAAAATAGGATATTTATTGCAACAATAATAAAAACAATATAAACAACAACAACAACAACAATATTATCAACAACAACAATAACAACAACAACAACAACAACAACAACAATAAGAATAAGAATAATATTAGCAGAATAAAAATAATGACAACAATAAACATTAAGTAACTTAAAAGTTTATTGTTATTATTATTACTATAACTAAAACTAATAACAAAACAAAAAATAATAATGATAATAATACCAATAGCAACAACACCAACAATAATAACAACAACATGGTAATACATATGGGATATAACTAATAGAATAATAATAATAGTTAGAAAACAATGATGAGAGTTAGAAAAGACAAGAAGAGGAAGAAAAAATGTGGCCTTCTCTTTTGGTTTAGGCTACATAGTAGCTTATACTAAAAAAATAAAAAGCAACAAAAAATTGAAAGTTATATATGATTTCTAATAGTAGGGGGAGTAAGGGAGCATTGATAGCTTTTTACTTTAGAGTGAAAAAAAAAAATCAAAACAATGATGCAAAAGTAATAAAAAAGTTATTAGAAATCATTTTTTGTTTATTTAACTAATATCCAACTTTTTACAGTACAATTGCTATTAATTATTTAAAGAGAAATGTTGTAAGAATATTAAAATTAAAAAGAATAGTCATCCTATCTGTACCATTCTTGATTACGAGACATGGTAACTTTAACATAATAACAGAAACATAAACAAAATCTTTATCATAAAGCATATGTCAAAAATAGCATACACTAATTTATAAGTGTTTGATATATTAAAAATATCTAGTCTTTGCCTGTATTCTATTTGCACAAATGACAAATGAGAGATTTTGTTTTAGGCCACTGATTCTGAAATTTAATTTTTTGGGTTGTTTACATTTTTAGGGTGGTGTACATAGTATTTAATGATATTTTATTAGAACTTAATCATTGAATCAAACAGAAAAAGTCAAATTTGAGATTTTGATTTAATTTCAAGTAATTTTTCAGTTATTAAGACATTAGTGTCATCAGCAATATAGCTTCAATTGTCTATGAGTGCTTAATACAATACTTTTTATGAACTAGTCTAGCATTGTCTAAAAAGTGTTTAAATTATATACTGTAAACATTTATTGTTTATTTATGAGAATAAAAGTAATGATTTTTAAATAACACTTTACAAAATGTAAAGGGTTATTTAAAAATATAAATAAAAAATAAAATAAAAACTTGGGAAAGATTATGCTAGAATATATGCTAGAAACAAGAAACATAAGGCTGTGATTTACTGATAAAGGTATTACAGAAAATAAACCTGCGAAATTATAACCTTTGTCATTATTAATTTACAGGGTTTAATAGTTTCCCATAATTCCACTTTTGTGTTATAATAATTATTGTCAACAAATTTAATAGTTATTTTCAATTACTGTCAACCCTCAATCATCTGGTGCACATATACTGAGGTAAACAAATAATAATAAACTTAAACACTTATAACTTTAAAAAAATAAGTTTTTTATAAAAATGTTGCATGAATTTTGAAAATTTAAATTATACACAAATTGATGTATGGTTTTTCTTTTATAATTGATAATTATATCGTAAACAAAATATGTAACCAAGGTTAAACGCCAAAACCTGGCATACACGTGATTATTATTTTATTTTTAATTTTATTTCGTTTTATTTATTTATTTTTTATTTTTATCGATTCAATTATTGAAATAAGTCAAGATCGAAATTTAAAAGATCTAGAAGAAATTTTTTGAAATACTTGCATCTAAAGCGAAATCGGTTTTCCACGTCTGAAATAAAGTGTTTATAGTAAGTTTTTTAATTCACATTAATCACTTGATTATCGGTATCGGATCTCAATTAACGTCTAAAGGATACCAAACAGTTGTTATTGGTAGGCCCCTGCCCCCCTCCCCCCGCCCAGATAAAACCAAAAACAAACCTGGTATTAGAACCTCAAAATTTAAAAAAAAAAACTCCATTTAGTATATAAAAAAAGAACCTTAAATTTACTAAAGGCTCCTCTAAATTTAGCAGCCGTGGCGAAGTAATAGTGCACTTTCTTTTGGGCAAGTTTTGCGACATTGGTTAAGAAAGTGGCGTGAACTTCCTATTAAATGCTCATCTGCGGTGCTTTGTAATAAGACCGTAAGGACTCCTTGGGGTACATAAATAAAGTAATTATTTATGTACCCCAAGGAGTCCTTACGGTCTTATTACAATACAACACGATCTTCAGAAATTTCATAATAGAAATTTCTGAAGATCGTGTTGTATTGTATGACATCATACCATAGGATTCAATGTTTCATATACCATTGTAATTTTAATTTAATTAGTTGTGTATACTTATACATACATACATACATCAGTACTATATGTATTACATAATACATCAACTGAGGTTGATGTATTATGTAACACATGTAGTATTGCTCCCGTACTTTATTTCTCATCAGTGTTGTTATTTTAGTTTACTTAGTTAAGTGGTATTGTTTCAGTAATTTAACTTCATATATGGTAACGTTATTTTAATTAAAACTCGCGAGGTATTGTATTTCTAACCTGGTATCTTCTTTCATTCTATGTTTAACGTTCAAAAACTAAAGTAAACTAATCATCAATCATTGTGCTCAAAATAAAGATGTTATATCTCATAATATCTTTAACCTTGTTTTCAAAAAATATATAGGTAAGCAGTGGCGGATTTACCATATGCGAGGCCATAGGCAAGTTTTCTATTATATTAGTTGAGTTTTTAATTCTTGTGTTCTATTGTGTTTTGGATATTTATTAGAACGTAACGAAGCAAAAAACGCACATAGGTTTTAAATGTACATTAAGTATTTTTTTTATTTTGGATGAAGATGCACTAATACGACTACTCAAAATGCGATACCATTTATTTTTTTCGCAGATTTTAGGAGGATCGATTACATTGACTTAAAACTTAACCTTTCTGACTTTTAAAGACGCAAACTCATCAATTAAATCAGAACAGTCCAAGGACCGACTTATTTTATTTTCAATAGAAATTAAAGCTAATGCAGATAAGCGGCCTTGACCCATAGTGTAACGTAAATAGTTTTTTATGAGTTTTAATTTGGAAAATGACCTCTCTGCACTTGCCACTGAAATAGGGGAAGTTAATAAAATTCGTAGGGCAATAAATAAATTTGGAAAAATTTTTCCAAATTTATTTATTGCCTTCGATTCCGCCGAAGCTTCCATTCTTAAAAATGTATTTATTTCCGAGTATAACTCTTCATGGTTCACGTCCGATTCTTCCGTACTAGGATCTCTCAGTGATATTACTAAATTTTTACAATCATTCAACAATTCATTTGCATCTAAACTTCGCATTTTTTCGGTACGGGTTAAAAAACCTATTATTTTGTTGTATGAATCAAGCACTTTGAATCTTTCATTTAAGCTTACTAATGCAACATCAATTATTGCATTAAAAAAATCTACTTTATATTTAGACTTTCCATTTAGAGGTGTATCAGTTCCTTCATATTCAAAAAAACGTCGTTTTCGGCTAAGCCGCACTTGAGGGAATACTGGCTCAGTACCTAATTTTATAGCTATTTCTTTAGATTTTTTAATAATCGCTTCAAATGATTCATCACTTCTGAATGATTCTAAAAAAATTTTCGTAGTTTCTACCAATTTTATCATAATAGAAATATCTGCCGAGGGAGTCTGCATAACTTTACTTACTTTGTTAATTTCAAACAATAAATCATGCCAAATTGTAAGTGAAAGTATAAACTGATATGAGGATATCTCATTTGCAAGACCGTTAGCTTCAGAAACAGCAACTCCAATTGAACTTGAATCTGCAACTTTGTATAAAGCTTCTATAATTTGAACCAAATTATCTTTTACAACTTTTATACTATTTATACGGCTTTCCCAACGCGTATCTGATAATGATATAACAGTCATTTTACAAACACTTTGCAGTATGTCCCATTGAACGGTTGATGCAGTAAAAAATGTAAAAATTCGTTGAACAGTACCAAAAAAGTTAATTGCAATTGATACTGATTTCGCAGCACCACATACCATTAGATTAAATGTGTGGTTAGCACATGGAGCGTAAAGAGCTCTGGGATTTTTTTCTTTGATTAAAGCTTGAACCCCTTTGTATTGCCCTCGCATGTTAGCACCATTATCATACGATTGCCCGCGACAATTCATTAGATCCAAATTATATTCAGCTAATAAATTTAAAAAAGTTTCGACTAAACCTGAACCAGTGCTATCAGTTATGTGAAAAAAACCAGAAAAAAATTCTTCCATTTGTACTTCTTCCTGATTAATTTTAACGCATCTCAAAAGAATTAAAAGCTGTTCCTTATGACTTACATCAGGAGTGCAATCCATGATAACAGAAAAATATTTTGATGACTGTACAGAAGATACGATAGTTTTCAGTATTCTTCTCGATATAAGTTCAATTATTTCATTCTGCACATCTTTTCCTAGATAAGTGTCAAAGCATTCTTTATTTTTTATTCGTTTGAGATGCTCTAACATAACTGGATCAAATTTTGCAATAAGTTCTACTTGTGCCAAGAAGTTTCCATTATTAGGCTGATAAAGTTGCTCACGGTGTCCACGAAAAGGTAATGATCTTTCAGCTAACATTAGCACTATAGCAAAAAGACGTTCAAGTACCAAGCACCAATGTTTCTTCTCATTTTCTATCATTCTTTGCAAATTTTGATCAATGTGTGTCTTGTGCAACAGTAAAAATGTAAAGACAATATTATATAAAATAAATAAACAAACAAACAAAAAGTCATTCAGTTAGGAGGATGGAAAAACAGAAAAAGCCTTTGAAACGTGTAGGTGTATATGGGCAAAGATATATTTGTCACAGTCATTGTCAATGTATATGAGACTAGAAACCACATACTCTTTCATATGGTTGCCATGCATTATGTATAACGCAAAAAAAAATTGCTACATACATAATAATAGATGTATATGTAAAGTTGAATATTTTATAAAAAATACTGTTTATAAAAATACTGTACGCATACATTATATTGAATTTTAATAAATGAGTTTCGTTGTTTATATTTATTGTACTAAGAAAATTTTTTTATATTACTTGTACTAAGAAAAAAAATGCGAGGCCACCTGAGCGCGAGGCCACCGGCAAACGCCTGCTTTGCCTTTGCTTAAAACCGCCGCTGTAGGTAAGTACTAGTTACTAAGTATCATTTATATTTTGTATTTTTACCTTGTTCATCTACTTAGATTCTTGAGTAAGAAATACCTTATAAAGTATATAGATAATATAATAAAATATATAACAACTTCTTCTTCTTCTTTTTCTTTCGGCATTTCCCGTTTTGGGGTCGCCACAGCGGATCAAACTCCTCCATCTAGCTCTGTTGTGAATGTCCTCCACTGACACACCAGCCACTCTCATATCCTCCACCATTGCATCTATAAACCTCCTCTTAGGTCTACCTCTCCTCCTCTTACCTGGAAGTTCCATCCCCAAAACCTTCCTGCCAATATAGCTCTCCTGTCTCCTCTGTACATGTCCAAACAATCTCAATCTCGATTCTCTAACTTTATCTCCAAAACATGCTACATGTGCTGATCCTCTAATAAACTCATTTCTGATCTTATCACTCCAAATGAGAATCTTAACATCTTCATCTCAGACATCTCCCTAACTTGTCTCTTTGTCAGTGCCACTGTCTCCAGTCCATACAACATAGCAGGTCTCACTACTGTCCTATAGATCTTACTCTTCATTCTAGTCGACACCCTTCTATCACAGATCACACCCGACACTTTGTGCCATCCACACCACCCTGCTTGCACTCTCTTCTTTACCTCTTTTTCACTTCCTCCATTACTCTGTACCCTCGACCCTAAGTAGGTAAACTCGTTGACCTTCACCAAATCAACTCCTTGTAACTGGACCTGTCCACCGTCTGCCCTCTTATTCACACACATGTACTCTGTTTTACTTCTGCTCACTTTCATTCCCCTGCTTTCCAAAGCGTACCTCCATCTTTCCAAGTTTACCTCCACTTGCTCCCTACTCTCACTACAGATCACAATGTCATCAGCAAACATCATAGTCCACAAACACACAATGTAACTCCTTCTGTCCTTCCCTATACTTCTACATTAACACTCTCAGAGCATACATAGCATCTGTGGTGCACTTGGCTGGCATGAAACCATACTGCTGCTCACAGATCTCTACTTTTCCTCTAAGCCAAGCTTTCACTACTCTTTCCCTGATTTTCAGGCTGTGACTGATCAATTTTATTCGCCTGTAATTACTACAAATCTGAATGTCGCCCTTATTCTTGAAAATTGGCACCATTATGCTATAATATCGTCCGGTCCAACTGCCTTACCACACTTCATTCTCCAAATTGCAGCCCTTACTTCCTCCTTGCTCACCTGGGGAACCTCTTGATTCACAACCTCTGTCTCTTCTAACCTTCCTTCCCTATCATTCTCTTGATTCATCAGTTCCTCAAAATACTCCTTCCACCTTCCCAAGACACTCTCCTCACTAGACAACACATTTCCATCTTTATCCTTAATCATCCTAACCTGCTGCACATCCTGCCCATCACGGTTTCTCTGTCTGGCCAATCTGAACAGATCCTTTTCCCCTTCCTTAGTGTTCAACTTCTCATACAGATTACTATATGCCTTTTTTTTTAGCTTTTGCCACTGCTCTCTTTGTCTTGCCACACATTTCCTTGTACTTCTGTCTACTTTCTTCATCTTGCTGGAGATGCCAATTCTTTTTAGCCAACCGCTTTCCTCTTAAACTATCCTGAACTTCCTCATTCCACCACCACGTCTCCTTGTCTATCTTCTTCTGTCCTGATGTCACACCAAGTATCTTCCTAGCCACATCCCTCACTGTAAAATATATAATAACTAATTATAGTTAATTATTTATAAGTATATAATCTATATAATAACTATAACGGTAGGTACATAAATTCCCCTCCTTCTCCTTCTCCTTTCATCCATATAATAATAACGTCGTGTCTCTTGCGTCGTGCTTTTAATAAAAATAAAAGTTTTAATTAAAAAAAACTAAAACCTTTTTACATTTTCAAGAGAATCTGGGTTGTGTGAAACTTGTGGAAACAAGCTTTCCGCCAAAGCAGTATAAGTAAGTATCACCTTCATATCTCTTAGTCTCAGGAAGAAGATGGTTACAAATGTGGCAATTTCAAGATCAGTGTCTTTTAGTAGTTGATCATGTGATCAATACTTTGATTGCAACTGAGTGCCTGCTGTTCAGTTTTGCTGATTCTGAAACTTTTAACAGATTTATAAACAGAGTATTACCAAACGCTACAATGAATCATTCAACGATTTTCTCGAAAAATATAGAGCTGTACATTTAGCCATGGAAAAAAAGCTCACAGACCTTATTCAGGTTGCAATAACCACCGACTCCGGGACATCAAGGAAAAAATCCTGTCACACTTGAAAAAGAGTCATACCTGTTCGTAACATTGCATTATATCTTGCTAAACTTTTTCTTAAAAAAAAAATCACATTGGAAGTGTCTATTCAAAGAGCAAAACACTGGTTTATCAACATTGCAAAAGCACTTGACAACCCACTCTCATACTCTGAATCATTTTAAAAGATGCCAAGTAAACTGTTTACTTTTGATCTGGCATTGATTAAGACATGTACCAGAAAAAATGCGCGGACATTTTAAAAGATATTTATTTAACTATTGTATTTCGATATTGAATGTTATATATATTTTGAAAGAACATATATTAATATTATTAAATTTCACTTCAGTAAGTTTCTAAAGTTTTGTACGTGAGAACGCACGCACTTTACGTTTTACACTCGACATCTGCTTTTGCACAGTCTTCGCCTGAACTTTCTTGGTAGCTCAAATCCATTTATTTTTGAAGTCTTTAATGTTTTTGGCTTCTTTTACATTGAACCTTAGTTTTATTTTGACAAGAGCCCAATATCTTTCGATAGGATGTAGTTGATGGCAATTTGGTGGATTGCAGTGTTTTTCAACAAAATCTACTTTATGTTCTCTAAGTCAGTTTAAAGTTGTCCATCAGTAGTGACATGATGCTAAATCATGCCAAAATAATGGGTTACCCGTGTGTGTTCTTAAAACCGGCAAAAGACGTTTCTTGAGGCATTCCTTTATGTATATTTTGGTATTAATTGTTCCCGTAGTCACAAAACACGAGCTTCTTTTACCACATGCACAAATTGCTTGCCAAACTAAGAATTTTTTAGCGAATTTTTGCATTCCAATGCATTTATAATTGCAATTCAGTTTCTTGCAACTAATTGCTGAATAATGTTGGTGTCCTGAAAGAGATCGGAAATATGCAGCACAATAAGTTTCGTCGTCAATAATGAAACAAGATTTTTTGGCGCATAATTTTTTATAGAGTAGCTTTAAACAGCAAACTGCGACATTTTTTTTTTGCTTTTCTTGACGACGAGAAACTTTTTTCTTTTTATAAGATTTCTAGCAACAATTTCTTTTTACTCTTTGTATAGTGGAAGCAATTGTCTTAAATTTATTCGCTGAAGTTCGAACAGATATCTCCGGTTTTCTGTCGAAGGCATCTTTCATTTTTTTTATCAAGATCTCGTCTTACAAAACATTTTTTTCTTCTACTTCCTGATTTCCTTTTGATTGTACCAGTGTCCTTAAATCGTTTCACAACACTCTGCACTGTTCTCAAAGCAATCTGCAACTCTTTAGAAATTGTTTTGTTTGATACACCAGGCTTTTCAACGAGAAAATGCAAAATTTTTTCTTGCTTCTTATCTTGATTTGATGACATTTCAATTAAAAATAATTGTTTTGATAACAGAGTTGTACATATTTTGAATAACACCAATACAATGACATTTTAAAACAATTAGCTATTTAAAATGATGCACGGTTTCCGTAAACACCACATTAGTACATGCGCAGATTTTTTCTGCGCATGTACTGATGTGGTACTGACATTTTTCTTTTTTTTCAAAAAATCCTCCGCAGATGAGATATTTCTAGAACAATTTTAATATATTTTTCATATAATGTATGTACTGAACCTTTTTTTTTGTATTTTACATGGATCAATAAAAATACTTTAAAAGTAGAGGTTAACAATTTTAACAGAAAAATGAGGAAAGCCCTTGAAATACAATGCTATGAATGTGCACTTTCAGACGGCGGTCTGAATCAGGATGACGGAGTTTATGTCACAACTTCCTTTTGGAAACCTATGTTTCGGTATTTAAATAAAAAGAAACTATTGAATTGATTTGTTTTATTTTTGACGGTTTATATATATATATATATATATATGTATATATATATATATATATATATATATATATATATATATATATATATATACTTGTATATATATATATATATATATATATATATATATATATATATATATATATATAATATATATATATATATGTATATATATATATATATACTTGTATATATATTTATATATATTGTATATATATATATATATTGTATATATACTTGTATATATTGTATATATATATATATATTGTATATATACTTGTATATATATATATATATATATATATTGTATATATATATATATACTTGTATATATATATATATATATATATATATATATATATATATATATATATATATATATATATATATATATATATATATATATATATACACTTGACAACGAGGATATCTATACTCCCTTGAAATATTGTATGAAAAATAATTTCAAATAAAGAGATACATCCAAAATAGAAGTTTTTATTTAATTATATTTTAAACTCTTTAATGATGTCTTTTAAAATTTAAACAGATAAGTAAGAATTTTGGTGCTTGAATTCTGCATGTCCCTTAAAGACACACGGCGTATCATGCTGATTTTGCAGTAATTTTTGGTTTTCTACAGAATTTTTCTAGATTGCTGCCACCTGTTAACTTGATGCACTAAGAGATATCAAAAACAGTTTTCTTAAAACTTTTCAAATGTGCAGCAGTTCTTCGTTCAGACTTACCACTTCTATTAAAAGATGTTCTAATGCGCGTTCAGCAAGTGATGTTGCAGCCATACTAAGATAATAAAAGTTGAAACACGTATTTATCGGTAAACTTCAAAATAAAATTTTTATGAAAAAAAGGAAAAGGATTTTATTTTAAACTTTTTTTAAATTAAACGTTTCCTCCTTATGGTTTGAACAGCCATAGAGCAGTGGTTAGAATTCTTAATCAAAACTAAGAGGTTCAAGGTTTGATGCGACATTGATAAGAAAAGAGGCGTGAACAAGCGAATAAAAATATTTACATAGTTAAAGACGACAAAACATATTGCAAGGCGGATTATTAACAACTTCTTAGTGAACAATTTTACTATGAGAGCAAAAATAAACCTGTTGAATATGAAATTAAATATACTTGATGAGAAAAGTTGGCATCCAGGTTCTCTGTGTAGCAAGCAATTTACAGTTGTGGTATAAAGTTCTTTTGTTTTGTCACTAAAATGATTGCCGATATCTACATAAAAAAATGCGTCTCATTATTCTAAAAATGATTGCATCTCATTATTCTAAAAAGGTTCTTTAGTGGTGCAAAGATAAAAATATAGAAATTGTTCTTTAAAATGCAAGCCCTCCCAATCGTCTAGAAGAACGCAAAATTCAAATTTGTGCGACGTAAATTTCTTCTCAACATAAATTAATGTACCTGAGTTACTTCATTGTAAACAATCTAAAAAATTATTGAATTATTATAGTTATTATTTTAAAATTTTTGTAAATATTTATAGACACTTAAGAATGAGATTTGAAATAATACAACGCCTGCTTGTTTATAATGTGTTTAGACTGTTTTATTATGCGTTAATTGAGTAATAATAATAATTATTTGTTTGCCTTTTAAATAAATCTACTTTTTCCAAAATTTTTCATCCTTTTTTTTAACGATACAAATTTTACTCTAATGCATTAAACTATTTTTGTTTTATTTATTTTGCTAACTAATGAATTTAATTTTAAAGGGATTTTAATCTAAACATTGCACCAATCTCTTAAGAAATTTTTTCACAAAAATGATTACAAAACCAAGGTGCCCCACTAAAAACTCTTTCTTGCTTCTAAAAACTCTCTCCTGCTTTTAATAATTAATAATCTCTCTTGCTTGAAATAATTTTACATGAAAATAAAAAAAAAGAATTAAAATTTATTTATTATGAATATTTTTAAATTATTTTTATACACATAATCAAATAAATTTGGGTGGAGAAATAAATATTTTTAAATAAATACGTATAAATAAATTACATTAAAATTCTAATTAATATCAAATTAAAAACAAGACGAGGTTAGTTAAACTATGCTGAGTCCATAAGTTCCAATAAATCGTCTCCCTTTGGTGCTAAAAAAAAAAGAGCAAATATTTCATATTTAAAATATTGTTGAAAAAAATATATATATATATAAATTAAATAAAATTTTTTGTAGACTAATAGATCCTGGGAATAAAATTTGTATCTACTTCACCACCAATAATTTTTTTTAATAAAATAATATCATCACATATTTGTTAAACCCAGTTTTTTAAAACAGTAATAACAAAAATAGTAAAACAGTAAAACAAAATAAACAAAACAGTAAAACAAAATAAACAAAAGCTTTTAATATTGCATCCAGCACTTTTTTCCCCAATTAATTGGAGATTATTCAACCTTGTCACTTTTATGTCCACCAAAACATTTTTTATTTTTTAGGTCTACCACAACATTATTGATTTATTATGTCCACCTCAACATTTTTACTTTTTTAAAATAAACAAGAAATGCTATAACGTAACAAGTTTTCTAAAAGTTTTTCAAAAACATTGTCAACATTAGGGTCGTATTGTTTTACTGACTGCTTAATATTAACAAACTGTTCTGTCCAGTATGGTTTGTTTTAAACCACGCACCTATACAGACATTAGAGAACTAGATGGTTCCATCAGTAAACATGACAATTAATCAAAACAAATGGAAAGAGTTTCAACAAAAACAGCTCCTGCATATACAGCTTATTTAGTCAAAATTAGCAAAAAAAGGAGGATCTTTTTAGTTATTGCTGCCAATATTTGTATGAAAAAAAATTACGATTTTAGAGTTTTTTTTAGGAAACCTGTCTTCTTAGAAAATGCTTCTAGTAGTTTTCCTTTAATAAAATCTAAAACCTTTATTTAGTATTAAGCTTAAGTAACTGGTGCAGTCACAAAGTGCTAGCCTCATAAAAAAGGGTTCAAAGTATTTATTTAGTTCAAGCATATTTTTTTTCCACAGTATAATATAAAGTCAACTTATACTTAAAAATAAAAAATAAGTCAACCTGATTGCAAACTTTGTATGGAAAAATCATCTATAAGTTGAGTGATTGCACTGTCTTGTTTACGCTAGTAAAGGAAGAACTTCATGTTAAAGTATGTATGCGTATGTGTGTGTGTGTGTGTGTGTGTGTTTATATATATATATATATATATATATATATATATATATATATATATATATATATATATATATATATATACATATATATATATATATATATATATATATATATATATATATATATATATATATATATATATATATATATATATATATATATAAATTAGTAAAAACACTTATCTAATTTTTTTCTTTTTCTACAAATTAACTAATTATTACAATTCCCAAATTCCTGTAAAATATTTTTATATAATTTGAATTTTTTGATGTTTAGATCTTTCTGATGAACCTACTGATGGTGAAACAATTTGTAGAAGAAAAAAAAATTAGATAGGGGGGGACGGGGTAATATGGATAGAATTTCAGATGTATTTTTTTCTAATATAACTTTTTTTTTAAGTTCATAACCACCATAAAAACTTTTGTTATTTTTCTTTACATTCAGGGTGTATATAATAACTTCACAATGAGTAGAACATAAATATATTTTCAGTATCTAACTTACTAATCCTTTTTTAACAACATCTTTCATATATCCATATTACCCCACAGGTGGGGTAATACGGATACTTATATTATATTTGAGACATATATCACACTTATTGCTTTTCATGAATTTAAAAGATCAAACTGTATTGGTTATGACTAGCAGTTTTCTTTTTCTTATTGATATAGTTTTCTTTTTAGTTTTATTCTTCTCTTTTTCTTGCAACCTTGCGACAATATCTTGAGCTGTTAAAATTTTGCCCTTTTTGGCCAGAAGACATAAATACATTGTATACTGACTCCCTTTGCTTAACAAGCTGTATGGCAGTCATTAATTTGCTGTGATTGTATATACCAATAGTCTTGCATTGATATTTTATTTCAGGCATGATAATTTATTTCAGTCTTATTATTTTATCTAAAATATTATAAAATTAGCTTTAATTATATAAAATTTAATTATAAAGTAAAATATGAAAATTAAATAAAATGAAGAATACAAAAATAAAATATAAAATATTTAGATGGAAGTTAAAGTTTTACCCTAGCTATTCATGGAAAACAAATTTGAACTATGATCTTAATGTAAGTAGTTAAGTAGCATTATATAAAACTATTATATGTAACTGAAAAATGTATAATACTATATCTAAAAGCAAAAGTATATAAATAAATGTCATGTAGCTTATGGTTTTGTAACAAACTTCTATAACATTAATAGGATTTTATATATTTTATATATATCCATTTTACCCCTCTATCAATTTACCTGGATATCCATCTTACCCCATTTTAGATTTTTGTTTATTTATCAATATGGGTTAGAGAACCTATAAACTAAATTTTACATGTTGTTACATCATGGTCCAACTAATAAAATTATATCATTATTCTTTAATAAGTAATCTTACTGAAGTCTGCAGATTGGTTGTCAGAAAGTTTTTCTGTATTTTGTTGACAAAAAGTAAAAATTAAAATGCATAACCGGAATTTTTTTTTTAACCACTTAACGAACCTATTAATTTTCAAAAGTGTGTCAAAAACAAATCTATTTTTTTTTTTAATTGATTTTACTGTTTTAACCATGCAAAAAAGGAAAATAATAATAATTAATAAATTTTAATATATTTTAATAATTTATGACCTTCCTAATTGACCTTTGAAAACTTGCTCGACATATGTCGAGCATTGCAATATTGCATAAAATTCTTGCAAAATTCTTGAAAAATTGAAGTGAACCTAGTAATTGAAGTGAACTTAATTTCCTCTATTTCTAAACAATAAAATATAAAGTTGATTTCAATAAATTTATAAATTTATGATTTTATTAAAAACTCTAACTATATAACATTACATAAACTTTCGTAAATGTACATTTATGGCACTGTAAAATTGTAGAGACTAGGCAAAATCACGCATACAAAAATTTCAAATTTTGCAGGTTACGCAACAGATAATTCATGCAAAATTATCAATCACTTAAAAAAAAGTCACGAAACAATGCAATGCACTTCCAACCGCCCATGTGTAAACACTGGCGCGTGGCAGTCATAAAAAGAAGAGTTTATCGTACAGGAAGCGCATCAGATATCATAATAACCAATCAGAAGCTTTGCTCGACATATAGCGAGCTAGCTCTCAAAGTATACCAATTTTTGGTAATGCTCGACATATCTCGAGCAAATTTTTTTTGGCTAAAAAAGTTTGCTCGACATATGTCGAGCAAATTCGTTAAGTGGTTAATAATTGATAGACTGCATTTTAACTATTCATGTAAATCATATATAAACATTGTTAATGCAAAATAAAGAAGCTAATTCTGTTTATAAACTGTTGGTAATTTTCAGGTTTTAGCATTATGTAGAGATAACTGACTCCATGCATACTTATTGAATATACCCATATTACCCCACCCTACTCAGAGTGATTTTACTAATTTATTATTGCTCTGTTCTTTAAGAACATTAAGCACTCTATTTGTAGAATACACTAACATAACTTATATATGTGTATATATATATACATATATATATATATTTACATATATATATATATATATATATATATATATATATATATATATATATATATATATATATATATATATATATATATATATATATATACATATATACATATATATATATACACATATATTATATATATATATATATTATATATATGTTATATATATATATATATATAATATATATATATATAATATATATATAAACATATATATATATATAATATATATATATATATATATAATATGTATATATAATATATATATATATATATAATATATATATATATATATATATATATATATATATATATATATAAACACCAGTGGAAAAATGTATATATAAATGTATATATAATATATATATATATATATATATATATATATATATATAAACACCAGTGGAAAAACCAGCGGTATCATATTTTACTACATATTTTATTTTAATTAACAAGCAGAAAAACCTTGAAAAAAGAGGATAAAATGAAACATAACCCACTGAAATAATCAGTAATGTCCAGGATTACATTTGGAACAAAGTTCGTTGTCCGTAGTTTTGATAGTTTGCAAAACCATGTGATTCCTAAAATTTGCAAGTATTGGCTGAACAAAGAACAGTGGAAAAAAGTAAGCAAAAACAAAATGGGTTGTAATGATTGTCCTGTTGGTACAGTTAAATTAAGAAAAAGAATGATTAACATTAATTTGAAAAAAAAAAAAAAAAAAATTTTATCAAGCCACATTAGTAGGGCAGACTGTAATTGTATTTGACTTGCATGTTTTAAAAATATTAGTGTTGAGGAAAGGAACAAAAATAGTTAAGAATTTTAATTAATATATATTCAAATTTAGTCAGCAAACCTACTTAGCCACACTAAAGAAAATTTTAACAGAAGAAGACCATTACAGGAAGCAGATAAAAAGTATTTACACATTTTTTCATATTTTTATTGCGTAAAGGGTAAAAAGGGCACAATCAGCTATGAAAGTACAAGTCTGCATTAAAGCTATGATGTTGTTTGGAATTACAAAAGCAAAAGAGTAAATGATTGTATCATCAGCAAACAATGTCACCTTGAATGTGAGAATTTAATGTAAATTAAAAAAGTATAGGACCAAGGTTAGAACCTTGAGGAATCCCTGAAGTTACAGGTAATGAAGATGAGTGCTATCCATCAAGGACAGCTTTTATAATACAATTGGTAAGGAAAGATTCCATAACCTTAAAGATGTTACATTACACATTACATTACACATGTTACACAGTAAGAAGAGAGCTTATAGAGAAGACCAGCATGCCAAACTTTATCAAAGGCTTTAGAAATGTTGAGAGCGATAGCCTTAACCTCTCCACATCTAACTAATGCATGATAAAACCTATCAGTTATTAAAGTTAACAAATCAGCAGTAGAATGAGAAGATTGAAATGCATATTAATGATCAGAAAGTAAGTTGTTAGATTGAAGATTATTTATTAATTAAAGACTCCAAAACTTTGCTCATGATAAGACTAGTAGTGGGACAGTAGTTAGACGAGTCAGATCAGTCTCCCAAATTTTTAAAAATAGGGATAACAGATGGCACTTTCCAGCAGGCTGGAAAACAAGACTCTAATGAGGACTTGTTAAATAGTTTTGAAAGTAAAGACAATAGCTCCAGATAACATATTTGCAAGACTATAACAGGTACGTTGTCTGGACCTTATCTGGTCTGAAGTTTAAGCAGGAAATCACTTTAGATTAGGGATGGCAACCCGAAAATCTCAAAATCCTGGGATTTCTTACAAATCGTTCATCATGAAATCCCAGGATTAGTCTCCGAAATTTCCCGGGATTTCGGGATCATCATAAAAATAGTAAAAATACAAAAAGTTTAAGCTTAATTAGTAAATAAGTAATTTGTTCACCATTTGGACCATGATGTAACAACATGTAAAATTAAGTAATTTGTACGCCATAAAATGTTAATATAGGCTTTGGTATTGTAGCTGTTTGGTTTTGATGCTGTTCATTCTCTTTGTAATGTTTTCTTTTTATTCTCTCTCTTTCTGTATTTTATTGAAAATACTAATTAAAAACATTATTTCTTATCTGCAAAATATGTTCAATTCAAAATTTTAAAAATGTATATATAGTATAATATTAAAACCAATATATTGTTAAATATAAATAAAATTTTAGCTTTTGCTGATGGGAAGATCAAAAAAATTTTAATAAAAGGTATACCTTAATTTTCCTTCAAATTTTTAAATCCATTTTAATTCCAAATGTGTGCATGATTTTAATTCCATATTTATATCCACTTAATTTAATTACAAATGTGTGATTTAAAAAAGTTTATTTAACATCGATTTAATTAATAAAGTTATCAAAATACAGAAGGTTTATTAAATTATAAAAGTTTAATTAGCGTCCATTTAATTAATGAAGTTATCAAAATACATAAGTTTTATTAAATAAAATTTAGCTATCATTGTTTAAAGTAGAAATTGTTTTCTGAAGAGGAAAATTAATTAACAACGAATCAAATGATTCGTTGTTAATTAATGAAACATTTGAAGTTAAAATTAAGTACCAAATTATTGGACCCAAAATACCAATATCAAAAATAACAAAATAAACAAAATAACTAAAGTTAAGAAAATCATAGAAAGTTTCAAAAATGAAAATTATTTACAAAAGTACGTAAAAATTTTTTCTATTCAATCATGGGATTTCGCGAGGACAAATTTCTCATTCCCGAAATTCCGGGATTGATAATGTCCGGGATTATTGCCATCCCTACTTTAGATACAGAAGCTGAAGTAAAAAAAATGTCAAGCCATTGATGTTTGTTGCCTATATCAGGTAAGATGTGATTAGTAGAATCAAGATATGAGATTGATGAAAAGTTCTTAGCAAACAATTCAGTTTTATTTTTAGGTGACGTAACAAAATCTGATCCATGCAAGAGAGGTAGAATAACAGATTTGCCCTTAAGATAGACACTGTTAAAGGTTCTCCAGAAGTCTCTGGAGCCTAATTTTTGAGATGAAATACAAGATTTTGTGACATGATGACAATAGTGGGTTTTGACATTAGACAAAACCTTTTTACAATGGTTTCTAACAATAGTAAACAGATGTCTACATTCTGGAGAAATGTTTTTGAGCGATATAGAACAAAGAGAAAAGTGATGAAGTGTGCTAAATAAAAGCACATAAAAGAATAGTCAATGGATTCAAATAGGGTCAAATGTCAAATCTAGTTTCCCGAAAAATGTGAATTCGACATGGGTGAATTCTTACGAATGTAGAATGCCCAGGCCAAGTAAGTGACTATTGAAGTCTTTAAAAATTAAAGGAAGATAACCATTTACACTAAGATCACAAGATGAGACAGCTGAACTCAAAGTAGTCTCACAAAGAGCAAGTAGGTCTGTGAACTTTGCAAGAGATAAACTCAACAGAAGTAAAGTTACTTCAAAGACTACAAATATTAGTGAATGATAAAATTAAAGAACTTGGTGATGACCAAGTTCTTTAATTTTATAACAATGGTTTTTTGTGTTTAATAACTTTTGATACTTGAGTCATTTTTAAAATTTGTTAAAGAACTTGATTCAAAGCACAGATAGTACTCAGTACACTAATTATTAGTCCAAGCAACTGCCTCATTACTATTAATAAACTATAAGGCGTATCAAAGGGCTCAAAATCTGGCCTCGAAAATGCACACCAAAAGTAAAAACAGAAACACCATCCATGCACAACATGGATGGTTTTTCTGATCAAATTATATATATATATATATATATATATATATATATATATATATATATATATATATATATATATGAGCTAAATTCGTAGAATATAACTAGATAATAAATTTATAGTTATATTCTAGGAATTAAATCAATAATAAGCAAAGTAAGTAAGCATGAAGCAATTTTTAGCAAATAATAAATTCCTAGTTATATTCTAGGAACTAAGCTCAGAAATAAATTAAATAAGAAAATATCAACAATCAACAAGTTTTATAGATTAATTTGATATTGATGAAAATAAACTTATACATGCATTTTGGTTTATGGCAGTGGTCCATGGACCCCTGGGGGTCCATGGGAATTTTTTAAGCAGACAACAAAACTAAAAAATCTTGAAACTAAAGAATCACCATATTTTTCTATTCAGTTGGATGAGTCCACAGGTGCAAGTTCAATGGCACAATTAATTGTATTACACAGTTACAGTGGAAATATTTGTTTGGAATTACTACTGATGGAGCTTCTGCATTGATGAGTTGTGAGTCTAGATTGCAGACTAGAGTGAAATAGATTGCTCCAAATGCAGTTGGTGAACACTGTTTTATTCATTGTTTTATTTTCTAGATGAGAACCTTTCCAGCAGTGAAAATATTATATCACCATTTTCTTGTAACATGAAAAATATGAAAGAGGAAGCGCAAGAAGAATTTACAAGAAGAGTTAAAGGTTGATATAACGGCTAAAAATCACTTTAAAATAACACTATTAGATAACTTCTAGTTGAAAATGAGGAATTCATATCCATTGTGTTTATCAATTAAAGCCCTTATTGCTTTTTCAACATCACATTTGTGTAAAGTCGAGTTTTCAGTTATGTTATCTCTTAAAACTAAAAAAAAAAAAATAGACTCGATATCAATCCAGATATTAGATGTGCTCTATCAAAAACTAAACCAAATTTTCAGATATTAATTGCTGGTAAGCAGTGCCAGATTTCCCATTGCATATCTTTCAATAGACTGCCACAAGACAGTCTCATCAAAAATACCTTAAACAAAATATCGTCCTTATGAATAAAGATTTTCACCTTGTTATAATTATTAAAAGAATTTATGATATATAATTTGGGAACAAGTAAGAAAAGGTTGGGAACCACTGGTTTATGGAATAATTATATTTTTGCAAAACACAAAAATAAAAAATCTGATTATTCAGAATGCATTGGCAGGCCAATGCTGATACATTGGTGTACACCTAATATATATATATATATATATATATATATATATATATATATATATATATATATATATATATATATATATATATATATATATATATATATATATATATATATATATATATATATATATAAATATATATATATATAAATATATATGTATATATATATATATATATATATATATATATATATATATATATATATATATATATATATATACATACACACATTCCAAAAAGAAAGGTAAACACAAAAAAATGTATACATTAGTGGCATCAAACAATATTTCTTTATGGTATTCTTTTGAATACTCTTTCTCAGCAGCCCTATAAAATAAAATAAAAAATACTTTGATATTTGTTTATATTTTACATATACCTAGATATTTACACATACCTCATAAATACACTTAATTCAACATACTAACAAGAACATAAAAACTTACAAGTTGCTTGATGTGTATAACTTTTTTGTTAGTGGACTAGTTCAAGAAGTGAATTTTAATATAGTTCAATTTTTTTTGCAAAATCCAAGGTAAAAAAAAAGAATAAATACCTTAATTTTTTTTAAAAAAGATCTTTAAAAAAATTACTTTTCTGAAATTGTTGTTTTCTAATGATTGTTTATACAGAGTTTAAGTGATTGCTGCAGCTTTTTTTTAAAAGTGTAGCTAGTCTAGCAACAGTGTTGGATCATAGTTTTATTGACAACACAGCAACTGCTGATAAAAAAATATGAAAATAATTTTGCCAGTGCAAATTACATTCTTGTTTGATAATGAAGCAATTAATAAAAAAAAAACGCTTTGCTTGGAGACAACTATTTATATAAACTTTATGAATATAAGAATACTCAATGCAATTATACTCAACACAACTCAACTCAATGCAACAGTTATACTCAATGCAGTTATACTTAATGCAGGTTTAACCTTATGACAGAAGTGAGTAAATTGCAAAATCTGTCAAATAGATTGCAATTGCATCTAGTAGAACTATAGCAAGCAAATTTCATGTAGTTTTAAATGAAAAATTCAAAGTAGCTGCCAAAATGTTGGTTTGCTAGTAATTTGTTTAAATTAATATTCATATCTTGTAATATTTTTTATCATTATTATTTGAAAGATAATATTGTTGTAATGTGTATAACTTAATAGATATATATTAAATGTTACATTTAATTAAAAAAATCCAACTTCTATCCTAATTTTATTTAAACTATAAAGTGTTAAATTATGTTGTTTCTCGTGTTGCGCTAATCTTTTTAAAATTAGCGCAACAGTTTTTAATTGCATTCACACAAGAATCTTCCTGTTCAAAATAATTGGACAACAATTTCAACACTATAATTCCCTTAAAAAAATTGTAGTGTTAAAATTGCTAATATTTTTCCAAAGAGCAAATGATTAATGTCAATGATTGTTCAAAGGAAATTTTCATTGCAATAAATATTGCAATGATTATCCAAAAATTGATTTATTGCAATGAATGTCCAAAGGAAACAATCATTGCAATAAATAAAAAATTCCAATTCTATTTTTAACATTTACATTTGATACCAACATTAAAAAACCAACATTAAAAAACCTTCTTACATTTCATTCTAACAAAATGAATTCAAAAAAAAAACAAGTTTAGCATGGAAACATTTCAAACATAAAGCAAACATTTAAAGAATAGTTCAGTGCAAAGTATGCAGCAGCAAAGTTTCAAGATGATCAGATGACAATAAGGACTACATGGACTAACATCACACCTAAAAATTCATCATACTGACATCAAACTTATGCCAGAAAGTTCAGGAAATCCAAAAGTCAACCAAAAATTCTGAATTCAACTTAAACAAGAGAAAGACAGTTCCAATCTTCAATATATGATCAAAAAAACAAAGAACTGATGAGTTAAAATCTACAATTTTAAACTGGGTTCAAGCTAATTAAAAAATTGACTTTAATTCTAAAAAAGACCAAAAATTTCACAATTCAATATTTGAAATGATGACTCTTGACCTCCAACCGTGTTCTATTGTCAATGATGCTAGGTTTTTGACACAACATGCTCTTGTTGCTTTAAATTTCAAAATTTGTAGTGAATAATACTACAGAATTTTACTGGATCCAACTTATGAAAAAATGAAAGTTGCTCTCAAGAAAAAGTTGGTTCAATCAGAAGCTGAAAGTTTGTCAGTCATTCTTGATGCATAGTCATCATTTCATCATGGCTGGGATCTGGAATGAGGGTTCACTTTATTTCCAAAGATTAGAACCATGTCAAATCTGCATTTCTTATTCTCAATTTAATGAAAACATACTAAAAAAAGTTGTGACAACATGGCTACAGCTTATAGATATTTTGAGAACATTTTAAAAAGCTTAAAAAAAAACTTAACTTGACAGAAGACAACTAATTAAATGAATAAAAAATGAATTAAAATAAGAAATGAATTCCTATCAAAGAAAAAAACTTAGCGAAAACAAAATAAATTACGTTTATAATAAATTATTTCTAAACTTCTCTCTTTTATAATTTTTTTATAAAATTAAGCGAAACTTTTATAAAAAGTAACAACTTACTCTTAATAATAGTTTAGTAAAGAAACGCTCTTCAATTTATCAAAGAGTATAATATAATTCTCTATTTATTTTTAAGTGTTCTATTTAAGTATTTATGTTTTATTTTAACAAGACTCTAAATAAAACTAATGGTGGTTGAATTATATAATAAATAAAAAAGTAAATATATCTTTATAACCATTTCATGCTTTGCAAAGTTTAAAATATTTAAAACAATTCTTCTTAAGTAAGATAAACAAAACAAATAATTAAATCGTTGCATTATGATGAAAATATTATAATGTACTTTGCTTTTAGCAGTGCGTTTAAAATGTTTAAAAAAATTCCGTTAGTTTAAAAGTGCTGAAACAGCAGTCTAAAGTAATCAGTATTCAAACTGCAGACTAAGTATACGTTTAAGAATTTTGTATTTTACTTAAGTCCATCGGTTTATTATACCATAATATATTTTATAAATTAATATTTAAAGAGCATATTACATTCTAAGTAAATTATGATTTTATTTACGAAGAGGAAGCGGAACTGCTTCACAATACCACTAATGATGTTTAGTAAGTGGGCTTTTTAATATATTTGTATGTTTGTGTTCAGTATGGACCGCTGGCGCGGTGCTGGTTCACCTGTAAGTCACTTTATATAAATGTATGTTTATGTTTTGTTCAACTCTCTGGCAGGGTGTTCATCTACTCATAATTCACTATGTATATATGCATGTTTATGTTCAGCCGCTTGTAAGTTCCTGGATGTTTATTTGATTATTAATTTTATTAACTTTATTGATTATTATTTTTTAAATTTTATTGAAACCACAGTTGTTGTTAAAAGTCTTTTTTTTATAAAATCAATCGTGAACAATAAGTTGTATAAACTTAACTATAAGGTGAATAAACTTATATATAACTTTTTTTTAATTAAAAAGAAGTTTATAAAAGACATAAAGTGACATAGAAACACCAAAGTTCATTTTTTTTTCTTTCACATTTTTCTACAGCATGACATCCTTGAATATTATTGAATTCAATATTTTCCTTTAAATATTCTCACAGTGAACGATGCTATAAAATAAAAAGTAGGGATTGAACTCGGAACTTCTTGCTTATGAGGCGAGCACTCTACCACAACACCACTACCGCATTAACTCAAAGAAATCAGTTTATGTACAGAATCAATCAAATCTTTTATATATTTAACTTTTAATAATCATTCTCTTAGATATGATAATTTAAACAAATTTATTTATCCTGAGATTTTATTTTTTATTCTGGTTCACTCCCAACAAGGCTGCAAGCAACCACTATTAAGTTGGGAGTTACTAAAAAAAAAAGAACGGAGTTATAGAGCAAGGAAACGATTGACAGAAGAGTTAAAAAGTTGAAGATTGTATAAGTCAGGAAAAAATGAAGATGGGAGAGAGTTTCAAAGAGTTGAGGTGCAGGGAAAAAAACTAGACAAATAAAAGTTTTTAAAGCATGTAGGGACAGATACAGTAAAAGAAAGAGACTTGCTAAATGATGACTCAAGTGAGAATGAGTTTAAGTTGATGGAACTAGAGATGATAGCATCTTTGAGCAGCAAACATGATAGCATTTGCAGAAAAGCGAAGTCGCAACTTTACGATGATGGGAAAGAGGCTCAAGTTTAGCAGATAGAAGGGGTCTAACTACAATTACAATGGCTTTCTTGACCTTATCTAGAAGAGAAAGAGCATCATTAGAAGGGCCATATCCAGCCCAAATATGACAACAGTATTCCATACAGAGATGAATAAGAGATTTAAAGAGGTAAAAAATGGAATCAGAAGAGAGAAAATGGCGAGCATGATAAAATGAAGCGACCTTAGCAGATGCTAATTTAGCAATTAATCGTATATATGGTTTCCATGAAAGGTCAGTAGTAAATGATAATCCAAGAAGATGTAAAGAAGAGACTCAGTAAGAGGGTTGTTATTCATTAACATATAAATGTTGACAGTACTGCAATAGTTGTTTGCACTAAATAACTGAGTTTTGTTGGGGTTAAAATTTACAAACCACTGCGAGCCCCAATCTGTTACAGAAGTGAGATCAGATTAAAGATCAGCTGCCAATTCTAAGCAATCGAAAAGAGAAGACTTTTTGTTAAGACAGAAGTATAAAGTTGAGTCATCAGTAAAAAAAGCTACTTTAGATGTAAGGTTGTCAAGAAGATCATTAATGTAGATAAGAAAAAAATAGGACCAAAGATAGAACCTTGAGGTACCCCAGAAGTTACTGGAAATAAAGAAGAGTGTTGGCCTTAAAGGATGACTTTAATAAAGCAGTAAGAAAGAAACAATTCGATAATCTCAAAAACTTTCCCAGATACACCATATAAAATAAGCTTTTAGAGAAGACCAGCATGCCATATGAGATATTTATAATGGGAGCATAAGGTACTTATAACACTGCTTTTGATTGCAGTGTGCTTATTGACAGTCCTTTTCCCAGAGAAGTTTAAACAGTATAGGCCTTGTTACGAGATTTTGCTGCATAATGAAAACGCGTAACACATTTCAAAGTAACTCAACTCAGCAAATATATTTTGTATTGTTAGAATTTATATTGCGTCACTGGCGTATTTTCAAGTACTGCATTGTAATTAAAGTTATTTTATTAACGCGTTAAAAATCATACAGACAGTTTTTTTTTTCTCACTATAACAAAAGTTACAAATAAAATCTTAGTTCTTATTTGAAAAATCATTTTTATCATTTTTTTTAAATATGATATAAATTTTATTTTGAAAAAAATATTTTATTCATAAAACGTAACATAATATTTGTTTATTTTCTTATAATTTTACAGTTGGTTTTGGTTATTTTATTAACTGTTAATAAATTTTTCCTTATTTATTTTGTGAACTTTTTTTAATAGTGTTTTTAAAAATAAAGAGTTTTATCAGTTACCAATAACATATTCGTGATCATAGTTTATTTTCATAAATCAAACGAACGTCATTAAAACTTTACGTTATTGAATTGACAATAAACTTAAAATAAAATATCTTATTAATAAAATATTTACATCAAAATAAATTGCACATTTTTTAAACTATTATGACAAAAAATAATTTACATATTTAAAAGGAATTTATATATTTAATTTCTTAAGATAAAACTCAAAACACTTTATTTTCTTTAACTAATTTTTAACAACAAAAAAATTATTAAACAAACTGTTTTTTTAACAAAAAATTTATTAGTTTACAATTGCGGTTAAATGCTTTTACTTACGACCTTATTTCTTCGAAATAAATGTCACATAAACGATATCAAAAGATAAATTAAATATTCTAAAAGATAAGAGTTTTTGCGTAACGCAAGATATAACATAGGAAAATCGCCTTTTCGCAAGCAAAATTGGAGCTGTGTAACGCTTCTTAACAAGGCCTGCAGTATTATACTTGCTTTTCTAATCAAGAACCATCATTTAGATCCTTTTAAAAGTCATTGCATTCTGAGCCTAATGAAACATTAATAACATCACTTTATTAGTTATACCTAAATCTCCTTTTTTACCAGAGAATTCATTATACATTTTCAGATTGTAGATCTTTCAACAACTTATTAAGAACTGATATCAGAAGTGCTTAGTCAAACTTCGAACCAATAATACTTTAAAACACTGCAGATTACAGTTATAAAATTAACACTTTACTAAATTTTAATAACTTTGTTCAATAAGGCCTCAGCGGTTTGTAAATGAGCGCAAGAGCAGAGTAAAGCTCTCCTAAAACATATATGGCGAGCCATGCAAGCTGCTCCTTTTAACAGCTTTCTACAAGAGCTTTTGTTTTTTGCATGAGCTATCTGTTTATTCATTAAAAAAACTGCTTGTTAAATACAAAATTTGGTTTTATACTTGTTACAAACATATGTTAGTAATGTTAATGTTACAAGAATATATACATAACAAGCATCATTAATTGCTCTATGAAAAAATTTTTTAGACAAGAGTTGTCTTTGGGTTTTTACACTTGCTATCAATTTATTTATTAATGACATTACTTAATTGATAAAATTTTTGACAAAGAGCTATAAAAGTTCTTACTACTTATAAAAAATGTTTTATATTTTCTTATTGTAATTGAATGCATGCATTTTAAGAATAATTACAACAATTAAAAATTCACAATAAAAGTGAATAATATATTAAAGTAATTAATATATAAAATGCATAACTCATTATATAATTTAAAAACTATTATTCATTTTTTTTTTTTTATCAGATAAATTATTTTATACTTTATCAATATAATTTAGAGAGTAACAACTTTATATTTATCAGTTAGTCCAATCACAAATATTTGCATCTATCAGTTAGTCCAATCACAAATATTGTCATCATCACCAAGTTCTCTAAACCTATCATTCACTAATATTCGTGGTCTTCGAAGTAACTTTTCTTCTGTTGAGTCTTATCTCTTGCAAAGTTCACCAGACCTACTTGCTCTTTGTGAGACTAATTTGAGTTCGGCTGTCTCATCTTGTGATCTTAGTGTTGATGGTTATCTTCCTCTGATTCGTAAAGACTCCAATAGTCACATGCTTGGCCTGGGCATTTACATTCGTAAGAATTCACCTGTTTGTCGTGAAACTAGGTTTGAATCCACAGACTATTCTTTCATGTGCTTTCGTTTAGCACCACTTCACTCTATTGCCTTTCTCTTTGTTCTATATCGCTCTCCTTCATCTCAAGACTGCACTCTTTTTGATGTTATTTCTGATCATATTGACCAAGCCCTCTCTCTTTATCCATCAGCTAATATAGTTGTTGTCGGTGACTTTAATGCTCACCACTCTGAATGGCTTGGCTCTAGTGTCAGTGACTCTGCAGGCATTAAAGCCCACAACTTTTGCCTTTCTCAATCCCTAACTCAAATAGTCAACTTTCCAACTCGCTTTCCTGACAACCCGAATCATTTACCTTCTCTACTCGACTTATGTCTTGTTTCTGATCCTAGTCAGTGCTCAGTTTCTCCGCATTCACCCTTAGGTTCTTCTGATCACAGTTTGATCTCTCTAAAACTAATATCTCATTCTTCTTCATCACCTGAATCCCCCTATTACCGAACCTCTTTCAACTACAGTAAAGCTGACTGGGATTCTTTCCGTGACTTTCTTCGTGATGGCCCTTGGGTAGAAATCTTTCAACTTCCTGTCGACAAATGTGCTTCTTACATAACTTTGTGGATTCAGGCTGGCATGGAATCTTTTATTCCCTCTCGACGATTCCAGGTCAAGCCTCACTCTCCTCCATGGTTTTCCTCACACTGTGCTGCTGCGATTGCCAATCGAAACCATTACTTCCATATCTATCAGCAAAACAATTCTCCAGAAAACAGACGTCTGTTTATTACTGCTAGAAACAACTGTAAAAAGGTTTTGTCTAACGCCAAAACCTGCTATTCTCAGGTCATGAAATCTCGTATCTCATCTCAAAAATTAGGCTCTCGTGACTTCTGGAGAATCTTTAATAATATCAATAATAAGGGCAAATCTATAATTCCACCTCTCTTGTATGGTTCAGACTTTGTCACCTCACCTAAAGACAAAGCCGAACTGTTTGCTAAAAACTTTTCATCAATATCATCTCTTGATTCCACTAATTGCGTTCTACCTGATATTGCCAACAAACAGGTTGATCCATTGCTTGACATTCATATCACTCCAGCATCTGTATCTAAAGTGATTTCCTACTTAGACTCTTCTACAGCTTGTGGCCCAGACAACATACCTGTTATTGTCTTGCAGAAGTGTTCTCCGGAGCTGTCGTCTATACTCTCAAAACTATTCAACAAGTGCTTATCAGAGTCTTGTTTTCCAGCCTGCTGGAAAGCCGCATCTGTTATCCCTATCTTCAAAAATTCTGGAGAGCGATCCGATTCATCTAACTACCGTCCCATAAGTCTTCTTCCTATCATAAGCAAGGTTTTTGAATCTTTAATTAACAAACACTTAATTTCTCATCTTGAATCTAATAACTTACTTTCTGACCATCAATATGGATTTCGATCTTCTCGTTCTACAGCTGATTTGCTAACAGTAATAACTGACAGGTTTTATCGTGCATTAGATGAAGGTGGAGAGGTTAAGGCCATCGCTCTTGACATTTCAAAAGCGTTTGATAAAGTTTGGCATGCTGGTCTTCTCCATAAGCTTTCTTCTTATGGTGTATCCGGCAACATCTTCAAGATCATTGAATCCTTCCTTTTCAATCGTAGCATAAAAGTTGTCCTCGATGGACAACACTCTTCTTCTTATTCTGTAACTTCAGGGGTTCCTCAAGGTTCTATCCTTGGCCCTATACTCTTTTTAATTTACATTAACGATCTTCCAGATATTCTCACATCTAAGGTGGCATTGTTTGCTGATGATACTACCATTTATTCTTGTCGTGATAAGAAACCAACACCCTCTGATTGCTTGGAGGGGGCATTTGAGCTTGAAAAGGATCTCACTTCCGCTACAGCATGGGGCTCACAGTGGCTGGTGAACTTTAATTCAGATAAAACTCAATTTTTTTCAGCCAATCGTTATCGCAATAATTTAGATCTTCCTATATTTATGAACGGTGATGTACTCGATGAGTCACCTACTCTTCATCTTCTAGGATTAACTCTTACTTCCAATCTTTCTTGGAAACCATATATCAAATCGGTTGCAAAATTAGCATCTGCTAAGGTTGCATCTCTTTATCGAGCTCGCCACTTTCTTACTCTGGATTCTATTCTCTATCTCTATAAATCTCAAATCCGGCCTTGTATGGAATACTGTTGCCATATCTGGGGCGGATCTTCTAATGATGCCCTTGCTCTTTTAGACAAGGTGCAAAAACGCATTGTAAACATAGTTGGACCTGCTCTTGCAGCCAACCTTCAACCGTTATCACATCGTCGTAATGTTGCTTCTCTTTCTCTTTTCTACAAATACTATAATGGACACTGCTCTAAAGAGCTAGCGTCTCTTGTGCCATCTACTAAAATTCATTCTCGTGTTACTCGTCATTCAATTAAGTGTCATCCTTTTTCTGTGACTGTTCCTAAGTGCTCCAAAAACGCTTATTCGTCTAGTTTTTTTCCTCGAACATCAGCTCTTTGGAATTCGCTTCCTTCATCTTGCTTTCCTGATTCATATAATTTGCAATCTTTTAAGTCGTCCGTCAATCGTTATCTTGCTCTACAATCTTCATCTTTTCTCTTACAGTAACTTCCAACTTTAATTAGTGGCTGCTTGCAGCCTTGTTGGAAGCGAAGATGTTTAAAAAAAAAAAAAAAAAAAAAAAAAAAAAAAAAACATCAGTTCTTTGGAATTCGCTTCCTTCATCTTGCTTTCCTGATTCATATAATTTGCAATCTTTTAAGCTGTCTATCAATCGTTATCTTGCTCTACAATCTTCATCTTTTTTCTTCCAGTAACTTCCAACTCTAATAGTGGTTGCTTGCAGCCTTGTTGGAAGCGAAGATATTTAAAAAAAAAAAAAAAAAAAAAAAAAAAATATTTGCATCTAAATTGGCGCTATTTTTTTACTTTTTTTTGCAACAATTGTGCCTTTTAAAAACAGTTGCAACTTATTATGCAACTTTTTTTTTTTTTAATAAAAATGACTTTGTGTTTTTTATTTTAGTTACAATGATAATTATACTTTTGTGAGAAAAACCTAATTTTGCGAGAAACCTAATTTTTTGCGAGAACTCAAAAAACTGTAGAGCAAAAGTTCTCCTGCCGAGACCTGGTTCAATGCTATTAAAACTCAAATATTCAAACTTTTGTTTTATAAAATAAAATAAAAATCTTTCATTTATCCATTTTGGGAGTGTCAACTATGTGACAGTGGTAGAGCACTGGCTTCATAAATGAGAAGTTTCAAGTTTGATCCCCACTACGCCCCTGGTAGTACTGCAGTCAAATTGTTTCTCTGCATATCTATGCGCAGCGGCATTGTTCTTCAAGGTTCATGCTTTGGAGTTATAGAGTTGAGAGAGGGTTGTATCTACAAATAAAGTAGCTTCCTAGACTGTAGTGGCCTTCTCAGTCTTAAGAAGGTAAATTAACATAAAAAACATATAACATAGAAATTTTCAGATTTCCATTGCAAACTAAACAGTAACTAGGGGGCAACATCAGTAGTATTGAAAATTTTATTGCAAAACATTAAAATTTCTTCAAAACAAGATAAAGTTAGTGGATGAAAACTTCAGTATGTTTAGATTTTATTGAAACCTTTCAGAATTATAAAAATATGAGACATGCCTACTAATTAATACCTATTAATATAACTCCTAGTGATATATTTACATGAACATTGTAACACTTAATTATGTAATTTATTAAACAAAAAATCATACAACTCATCTTCATCTGTTTCGAAAAGATTTAAACGGAATTGAGGCTGATCTAATTAAACAAAAACAAAATATTTGTAATTAAAACTTTTATTTTGAATACTTAAAACAAAAACTTTTCTTTCTTAAATATAAAAAAAAACACTTCAAATATAAAAAAATATAAAAAAAATATAAAATAAGGAAAAATAAATATAAATAAATATAAAATAAACATAAATAAATGCAAAACAAATATAAATAAATATAAAATAAGAAAAAATAAATATAAAATAAATATAAAATTAATATAAATAAATATAAAATTAATATAAATAAATATAAAATAAATATAAATACTATGTTTATTTTAAAAAAAGGAAAAATTATTTTTAAAAATAACCTTGCTTGTTTTTTCCGCTGATAAGGTATTCTAATAGCTTTAACTCTTCTTTTGCTAATTTGTTAGGATTAGAAAGACTTTCCTAAAAGTTAACCATCATCATCATTTAACAACAACAATTAATATACTCACATACTCAGTGAGAACAGGTCTTTTTTAGTCACAAGTAATTAATATACTCACAGACTCGGTTAGAACAGATCTTTTTTTAGTCACAACTTTTTCAATACTTGTTTCAACACTTTGAGATAAATACCTACATTTAAAAAGTTTATATATATGAGTTAGATTTTTTAAAAACCTTTTTAAAAACCTTAAAAAAAGTTTACATATCTGAGATAAAAACCTATATTTAAAAAAGTTTATATAACGGGTGATGCGGAAGTTATCGGACAAATTTTAATTTCATTATTTGAGCATAATAATTAGTTTTTGTGGTTTTATGCGTAGGCATAAACGTTCTATAAAATATAAACTTTGTTATTTGAAACACAATTATTTAAAATGAGGTCAAATGCAACTGAATGAGAATCTTTTCGAAAGCGACTAAAAATGTTTTTTGTAAATAAACCTAATATAAAAAAAAAAAAAAATTGTAAATCATTTTGAAAAGGAAGGATTTGCTCGAAGTACAATATATGATAACTTAAAAAGACTTGAAACTGTTCAATTGTTTTCTGATAGAAAGCACCCTGGTCGTTCGACATCCTGGACTAGAGAAAAGAAAGCCGAATTAATGAGACTTGTCAACAATCGAAAAGGGGTCAGTCAGAGAAAAATAGGTATTAAATTCGGTGTAATCAATCGACAATTGGTTGTCAGTTTTAAAAAATGAATATTAAATATAGAAAACGTGAAAAGACTCCAAAATACACTATTGAACAACAAATAAAGGCAAAGAAAAGAAGCAGGAAACTAGTTAACCAACTCTATAACACAAAATCGCTTCTAGTCATCGATGACGAAAAATACTTTTGATTTGCAGAAGACAACATGCCTGGAAATTCTGGATACTACACAAACAACAAAAAGACATGCCCAGAAAGTGTTCGTTTTTTAGGAAAAAAGAAATTTCCAAAAAAATTGTTAATGTGGATAGCCATATCTGATCGTGGTATGTTCGAGCCATTGTTTCACACTTCCAAGGCTGTAGCGATCAATTCATCAATCTATATTAATGAATGTTTAGAAAAACAACTTCTTCCTTTTATTCACACGTATCATGGAGACTTTAACTATTTATTTTGGCCAGATTTAGCAAGTTCTCATTATTCTAAAGATTCTCTAAATTGGATGGACCAATATCTCTATTACGTTGATAAAGAATCCAATCCTCCAAATGTGCCTCAAGCACGACCAATAGAAAATTTTTGAGGACATTTGGCACAGAAGGTTTACGAGGGAGATTGGCAAGCTTCAACAGAGCAAGTTTTGATTGATCGCATTAAACTAAAACTACAAGAAATTGATTTAAACTTTTTACAGTCGCATATGAAAGGCGTCAGAGCAAAATTGAGATCAATTGCAGATGGTGGTGTTTTTTCATATAAAAAATAATATATTTTTATTAAAAGATAAATGCTTTATATAAAAAAAATATAATAGTTTGTTTTTTTGTTTATAAATAAGTTATTGACGTTTTTATTTTGTCCGATAACTTCCGCATCACCCGTTATATGGAACCCAAGAGGTCTAAGTGACATTTGTGAAAGGAATAAATAGATGTATGAATGAGTTGTGAAAAGAATAATTTATGTGTTGGTGAAGAGATCCAAGTGATTACCTTTAATTTCCATCTAGCGTGGTGCACCTAAACCACCTGTGTAATAATAATAGTGTAATAGCTAAAATAGTAAAATACTTAGTAACAGCTAAAATACCTAATAGCTGAAACTTGAAAAACTATAGTGAACAGTAAAGTCTACACCATCAACTACTTTTCATTCATAAAACCATAACTAATTATTGTATTATTATAGCAATAAAAAACCTGAGTATTCTTCTTATATGTCATCAAAATGATATATACATATGCAAAGATCTTAAACATTTTAATATTCTGTTTTTTTTTTGTTTTTTTTGAAGTACATGTTTTATGTATATTAACTATTATTGTTGTTAATAATTTTTACATAAGTTTAATAATCATATTAATATTATTATTTTTTCATCAAAGATATAGTTGCAGATGCATTGGAGTCTACATTATCTACTGACATAAAATTTACATTAACTTAAAAAGTCAATTTCAATTTAAGTTAAATTGGAATAGCCGCAGTGAAGTGTACATACATCAACTGAGGGCTTATGTTTGGTTAGGCACTATTCTAATCAAAAGAAAGGTTTTTTTAAATTTGCAACTTTAAGAAAAAAAATATTGCATCACACATGCTGATTCCTATTTCGCGGGCTGATACATATATACATACATTAGTAAGCAACCAAGGTTGAAATTTGACTGGGGCCAGGTTTGATAAAATATACCCAGGGCTGGGGCCAGGTTCTTGACCGGGGCTGCATAAACATTTATACATTCTATAGTATACTTTTTTATTCAAAACTCATGTTTTATTATGTATATACTTACATATATAAACATCATTATAATCATCATCATCATCATCATCATCATCATCATCATCATCATCATCATCATCATCATCATCATCATCATCATCATCATCATCACCATCATCATCATCATCATCATCATCATCATCATCATCATCATCAGGCTTCAGCCTCCTTTAATTATGCTATTTCTCTAATATAAACAATCTAGAGCATTTTCTTTCCTTAACTAAAACTCATTCATACAATATGTAAGGCATAGTAACTCCACACATATATCTAATCATCTTATCTTTTGGCAAATAAATAATAATGGCCTATAAATGCTAAAGTTTATATAAATAGGTAAGGATACTGTATGCAAGCATTTAAACAAATAGCAAACATATATGTTTATATCCATATTATGTATGCACAATGTGTATCTTGGAAGCTTTTATTTCATCTGGAATAAAAGTTTGGAAGCTTTTCTTCATGCTTCTCTTCAATTTTAAGTCAAGCCTCATTTCCATCATTTTCCTCAAAACACAATTATATGACCACTCAAAAAACAAATTATTTTTTGAGTAGTCATATAATTGTGTGCGATTGCACGTTTTCCTGTGAAACACTGTACACACATTTAATGTTTTTTAGGTTGAGTTGTATTTTACTTACATAAAAAAAAAGTAAAAAATATTTAGCACATTTAACATTTAAATGAAAATATTGTTTTAATAAATATGTCACAAAAACACAATAACAATAAATAAAAAAAGCAGCAAAATAATGCTTAATCATAACTACATTTTTGTGAACATCTTTAAGGTAAAAAAGTTTGTAATTAAGATTTAAAAAAATTTTTTTTTACAATTGTTTTTAAGGTGGTACACCCCATTAATTTTCAATTTTTTTTAGAAAAAATCAATTTTAAAATTAATAATAAACAGACGCCTGTTTTCTGGAGAATTGTTTTGCTAATAGAAATGGAAGTAAGGTTTCAATTGAAAATTGCAGCAGCACCATGTGAGGTTTGACCCGGAATCGTCAAGAGGGAATAAAAGATTCCATGCCAGCCTGAATCCACAAAGTTATGTAAGTAGCACATTTGTCAGTAGGAAGACGAAATATTTCTACCCAAGGGCCATCACAAAGAAAATTACGGAAAGAGTCCCAGTCAGCTTTAAGGTAGTTGCAAGAGGTACGATAATAGGGGGATTCTGATGATGAAGAAGAATGAGATAATAGTTTTAGAGAGACCAAACTGTGATCAGAAGCACCTAAGGGTGAATGTGGAGAAACTGAGCACTGACTAGGATCAGAAACAAGACATAAGTCGAGTAGAGAAGGTAAATGATTTGGGTTGTCTGGAAAGCGAGTTGGAAAGTTGACTACTTGAGTTAGGGATTGAGAAATGCAAAAATTATGGGCTTTACTGCCTGCAGAGTCACTGACACTAGAGCCAAGCCATTTTGGGTGATGAGCATTAAAGTCACCAACAACAACGATATTGGCTGATGGATAAAGAGAGAGGGCTTGGTCAACTTGATCAAAAATAACATTAAAAAGAGTGAAGTCTTGAGATAAAGGAGAGTGATATAGAACAAAGGGAAAGACGATAGAGTGAAGTGGTGCTAAACGAAAGCACATAAAAGAATAGTTTGTGAATTCAATCCCAACAAATGGGTGAATTCTAATGAATGTAAATGCCCAGGCCAAGCACTTGACTATTGGAGTATTTACGAATAAAAGGAAGATAACCATCAACACTAAGGTCAAAAGATGAGACAGCTGAATTCAAACTATTCTCATGAAGAGCAGGTAGGTCAGGTGAACTTTGCAAGAGATAAGACTTAACAGAGGAAAAGTTGCTTCCAAGACCACGAATATTAGTGAATGATAGGTTTAGAGAACTTGGTGATGACAATGGTTTTTTATGTTTTATAGTTTAAGGTACTTTATTTATCTTTAAATTTGTTAAAAAACTTGACTCAAAGCATAGATAGTACTCAGAACACTGTTTAATAGCCCAAGCAATTGCCTCATTACCATTAATAAACCCTAAGCTGTAACAAAGGGCTCCGAATGTGGCCTTTACAATGCACACCAAAAGTAAAAACAGGGACACCATCCATGCGCAACATGGCACTGTTTGTACTCTGTCATTTTACAGCTATTGATGGAATCAGCCTTTCTGAGAGCACAGAGTTCGGGAAACCAGACTACTAGCCAGCCTCAGAACCATAAAACTGAGTTTTAGAGCTGTACCCTTATTAGGAAATAATATAATGAGTTGCCTTGTCATAAAAACAGAGACACAAGCAAAACCCGTGCAATATGTCAAGAAGATCCAGCATTCAACATCCTAAACTGGAAACAATGCATTAAAAACATATCTG
>NC_088924.1:7320000-7342500 GCF_038396675.1 Hydra vulgaris
AGGTAGATTAAAGGGGAATGTGATTCAAAAAAGTTTAAGGCAAACCACGGCTCACGCCCACGGTTCCCTAACTCAATTTACAAGCTAATTAAGATTCCATTCCATTTTTTTTAAATACATAAATATACATAGAACTCATTTAGCATAGGTTTACAAAAACTGTCTATTCATATAAGAAATACTCTGGAAAAATATTAATGCTCAAGGAAATTATCTTGAGGTGCCCTAATATTATAAAAAATTTTTTTTTCAAAAGTATGTCATGTTGGATCTCAAATGAAGAGAAATTATATTAAAAAATTTCAAAAATAATAATCATTTTTTAAAAAACAAAATAAAAAAAATTATTAGGAAAAAACTTTTTTATTTTTATTTAAAATATCTTTTATGCAGTAAAATCAAAAATGATTATTTTTTATAAAATGAGTATTGTTTTTAAAATTTGTATATAGTTTCACTTCATTTGAGACCCAACATGATGTACATTAAAAAAATAACACCTAATAAATATCTTTGAAATGTTTTTTTTTTTGGTGGATAATATTCTTACCAGGAATAAAAGAAAATTATATATTTAATAAATGTTAAATTAAATTATTCCGTCTGTGTCATTTATTTTGCAACTTTTCTTTATGTGATATAGTAGCGAGAGAAATAAGAACGAAAGACAATTGCTTGAAATTAAACTTTGAATAAAAGAATTTGATATTTTTAATTGATTTTTTTATTAGATCTATTTTAATTGCATACATTGCTTTTAAATACACTTTTAAGTGTTTATTTACATATATATATTGTCATATAATTTAAGTGTTTATTTACATATATATTACAATATATATATATTGTCTTCTTTTACATTTATTTTGATTTTTATATTATAAATGTAAAAAAAAAAAAAGGTTCATAGTGTTCATAGTCATATTTTTATGAATTCACGATCCCCTTGTAACTTTTTAATTGATGACTGTCATTAAAAACACTATTGTATGAAAGGTTTTTAAATATTCAAGTTTTTAAATACAATAAAACTAAAAGTTCTAATAACTTTTTTAAATATATATTTGCATTTTTGTTTATCTAGTTTTATACTATAATTTTTATCATAAAATTATTTGTAAATTTTAAATAAATTTACAGTGATTTAAAATTGCATTAAATATATTTAAAGCTTCAAAACGTTGTCAAGGAAAAGTTAAATAAAACTTACAAAGCTTTTAGATAAGGAACTTGCTTGGCTCACCAATATCGTTTAAATAGAATGTTATTTAAAAGAACTTTCATTGCAATATGCTATTTTAGAATAAATTTAAATAAGAAACAAATGCATTTAAGTGGCATAGTGAGATTCATTTGACACACATGAGGTCAGCAAGTAAATTTAGGTGGTGAATTTAAATAATTATTATAAATAAATAGTAGTAGTAAATATTTTGTATATTAAAAATATATATATTAATTTTTGTATTTACAAATTTTGTTTTTGTAAATCAAACTTTTGGATTTATAAATAAAATTTTTTAAAAATTATAGAAATTTATTCAATTTTAAATTATCGTCTTTTATGTTTTATGCAAATATAACATAAATGATACGTTTCCATTATAAGTTTCATTTTTAGTTTTTTTTGTTGCTATTGCTGTTATTTTTGGAATAATTTAGTTTACCAAAAATATTTTTAATTCTTTTAATAAATAAAGCGTTAATAACTTATTTTAAAGTATGTTATTTATTAGTATGCAGTAGTGGTTTAGTGGTAAAGCGCTCGCTTCATAAGCGAGAGGTCACGAGTTCGATTCCCACCATGTCCCTGGTAGTACCGCGCTCAACTTGTTTCTCCGCGCAGCGGCCTTGTTCGTCAAGGTTCGTGTTTTGGAGTTATAGAGTTGAGAGAGGGTTATAACCATAAGTAGCCTCCTCATCTGTAGTGGCCTTCTCGGCTTTGGGGAGGTGAATTACAAAAAAAATATATATATATGCAAAGATTTTGTAACTTTCCTATTTTAAGATAAACAGTAAAAATGTAAATAAAGAGTATTTGAATAACAAGAATAAATTAAAAAAACAATGATACATAAACAATAAACAATGATTAAACATATAGAAAAATCTTAACTAGAGAATAAGGGATTGTCCATAAATTAGGCAACACTAAATTTATTCAAAAAACAGATATAGGACATCTTTTGTTCTTCTAAACTGCGATTTTCATTAAACTTAATGCACTATTTTGATTTTTTATTAAACTTAAGGCTCTACGAAGGAAAACTTTTGTCCTTTTTTTATTTTGTCTATTAGTGAGATTTAGCGTTGCATAATTTATGGACAATCCCTAATTGATGCCAACTAAAATAATTTTTTTTTTTAACTTTTCAATGAATGATCTTGTTTGTTAATGACAACGCTTTTCACATTTAAAAAAAAAAAAAAACATTGTTCTCAATCAATTTAATTCATATCTTCGTTTTGCATAACACTTAACTTTGAGTTAGGGATGAGGAGACCTAAAAAGGACTCCACATCCCTAAAATCACAAAATGATTATTTTTAGTATCCAGGATTTCCAAAAATGTAATGAGGCTTATGGATAAATCTTCAAAGAAAAATTAGGTTAGAGGGACAATCATTTTAAACACAGAGCACTTGTGAATAATGGCAGCAAGGACTCCAAAACTCTGACTAAAACTTTTGACTAAAAAACCAAGTCATCAAATCTCATAAACTTTTATATGTTTGCAGATCATTTGTGAGTTAACACATTTAAAGCTCCTGGACACCAAAGACCAGGAAAAAATTGAGGGAAAAAAAAAGATTTAAAGCTGGAGTCTTTTTGGGGTCTGCATCCCAGGTTTGAGTATTTAGTCTTGCGTAAAATGTTATTAATGACTTTATAATAAAATAACTATCTGCTGGGGCATAATAACACTCAATTTAAAATTTTTTTTAGGGGTTTCTCAAGAACCTTGAACATTTAATGGGTTCCTAAAATAATAACAAGGTTTTTCAAAAATAGTACAACCTGGTACTCAAATTAAGCAAAACCATATACAAATTTCTAAAATGATAAATATTATTTTGGATTTATTTGTAAAAAAAATAAAATTTTTATACTAAAAATTTTAAAATTGCATATTTTAGACCTTATTCTTTACTTGCTTCAACTTTTTTCTCAAAATGCTTATGTACTTCATTCTCTTTTTATTTCCAAAATATGCACTTATTCACAAGTGTAATGCTTTGCCTTGTAAATGATTTTATATTCAATAGAACACTTGTTTCTTAAAGCCACATGACTTATAAGTTACTTTCTTGCAATCTTATTTTGCAAACCATTTATTGCAGACTATTAATCCAACAGTATCTTAAAATTTCAATAACATTTCTTTTTCAATAGGAAGAGCATTTTTTTAAAAGGCACTAAGTCGTATTTTTATTATTTGAAAAAAAAAAAAAATTTTACAGTGAAGTATTTTTTGAATATCAATAACTTTTTCAAGATGATGAACAATTTTTTTATTCATATTAACATAGTTAGATTTGTACTTTTTTCAATAAAGAACCTGAATGATGAAAAAACTCAATTTTGAATAAAATGGACTTAATTCCATTTTAGAAAAAAACTCTTAATACTTTTTAGGCAAAACCCCTTTTCACTATTAACACTCTCAAAATCATTTTTGACTGAAACAACATGACGATATCTCTAAATAACCTTTTACTTGTTCCATCATTTTTCAAAACATTTTAGAATTTCAAAAAAACAAAAATTTCTTTTCTTGTCCTATTAGAGGTGTATATACTAAAAATATACTAGATACAGACACTTTAACAGGTAATCTTAACTACATAACTTTTCAACTTTTCTGCTACTTGATTACCAACACCTCACTCCTCACTCCCATCCAAACAAATAAGAACTTGTACCAACAATCATCATATCCTATAAACTTTAAACTGTCACAATTCCAGCAAGACACTTGCAGATAGCACTTGCCTAGCCTTCTATTACTTGCCATTTTAACATACTCTCCACATTTTCATCTTATAGAACCCACATTGACTGACCCAACCTTTCATATCACATCTTGTGCTACACTAACAATTTCACTAGCTACTTAAAGAGAACCAACCTAGTTGCAGAAATAAATCATTTTTATTGGCTAGTAACATAAGTTACTAGCCAATAAAAATGATTTATTTCTGACCAGAGACTCACCTGAGGCCAACAATATACTATAAGACTATAGCCTTATGTTAACCTGCACAACAGGCAAAGACACATTATTTTTTTCTTTTTAAAACTTGATGTTATGTGGTTATACTTCAGCTTAAGGAGCTTTTATAGAATAAACTAATTATTTTGGTGAATTCTACAAAAAAAGTGCTCAATTCTCTTAAAGAACGGAGCAGTAATAAATGAATAAATTAGGAAGCTTCCTAATCAAATATGCCAAGTCCCAAAAAGGACTCTGGATTTGAAAGTAAAAAAATGATTATTTCTTCCTCATTTTTAGTATCCAAAAGCTGTAAAAGTGTGCTTACTTTAAGGAGAAAAACTAGAGAAAAATTTATTGGAAGAGTGATATTCTACAACTAAATTTGTTTAAAATACATAAATAGATAGTATAATGCTTTATGTTTATCTTTTTATGAAAAAATTTTTAAATATTTAAAAAGTATAATAAACCTCTATTAACAATTTGTAGACATTATCAACAAGCTCAAGAGTTTCTTTACTGCCTTTAGCAAAATGTCGAATTGCATCCATGTGATTTAGAGTTATCATTAACACTTCAAAAGGATACTTACATAAAGTGATCTAAAACAAATGTAAACACAAATATATATATCTATAAATATATATACATATATATATATATATATTATATATATATATATATATATATATATATATATATATATATATATATATATATATATAAATATATTTATATAATTGCATGCACAAATATATATATATACATTGGCATGCAGTCACATAGCTTATCTGACCACGCATACAATAATGTTTTGACAATTTGGCCACTGCTCTTTATATGTTTTGATTAATTTGCGGGTTTTAAAAATGCGCTTAAAGAGAAAATTAACCATAATCTGAAAAAAAGAAACAAAATTATAACGAATGATATAAAAACAACCAGAGATAAATCAGAGAAAATAAAAGCGTATAAAGATATAAGTATACTTTTTTAATTTGAAAGCGTCGCACTTAATAGATTAAAAGTAGTAACTTTTACCATAACATAATACCAGCGTAACGCTTTGAATATTGTAATGATCTACATTTTAAGTAACTGTAAGTTAAATATTAAGTGTGTTCAAAATTTCTTAATAAATAATTTTTTGAAATGTGGTTTAGTTGTTAAAACAATATGTTATATTTGTTGTAAGAAAAGTTGTGCCAACGCACACCTTTCCTAAGATATATATATAATTTTAAATGAAAAAATACAACTTTATAATGGAACTTAAAGTTTCATGCCTTTTGGCAATCATTAGCCATATTATTCAAAAATATAAAATAAAAATCATTATAAAGAATACAAGTTTAGTGTTACAATGGCATCTGGCATCAAATACACATAATCAAGTTTGGATAAAAAGATTTGATAAACATGATCAAATTTGGATAAAGAAATCGAGCTGTTTGTTTGATGATACCATGGGTACTTTGATAGAGTAATTTTATAGCAAGTGTGATTTCGGGTTATATAGAGATGATGGCTTAGCCATAGTGTTTAAAAACGCAAGCAGTCCAAAAATGGAAAATATTAAAAACATTTTACTCAAATATTAAAAAAAAAACCCTCAGAATTTGCAATCAATATAATATGAAAACTTAACATAAAAATTGTTAATTACCTTGATTTTATATTAAATTTTAACAACTCCAGTTATCAACTTTACCATAAACCTGATAGTACATTAAATTATATCCATGCTAGTTCTAACCATCTACTAAGCATTTTAAAACAATTACCAACCTCAATTGAGCATAGACTATCTTTTAATTCTTCAATCAAAAATATTTTACATAATACTTCTCCAATTTATAAAGAGGCATAAAAAAAGTCTGGATTTTACACCAACCTCTGATATCATTCAAATCTAAATCCTTCTAATACTAATAAACGGAAAAAAAAATTATATGGTTTAATCCTTCTTACAACATAAATGTTGTAACTAAAATTGGAAACCTCAATTTTAAACTGAACTTTTAACTGACTTACATTTTTCATTACATTATAATATCTGCAAAATTTTCAACAGAAATACAATAAAAGTTAGTTACAGCTGCATGTTGAATATTCAATCAATTATTGCAAATAAACAAACTTAATGACAAATTAACAATAATTAAAAAACTTAATGGCAAAATTTGATAAAAAAAACTGCAACTGCATTAAGAAAACCATTAAATAACCAATGTCATGCCCATTAAATAACCAATGTCTATCAAAATTTATTGCATATAAAGCCATTGTAACATCGTGTAATTCCAGTCTTACGAAAAAATCTTACATTGGCATTAGTGAAAACGCATTCAAGCATTAAGCATAAACACATATAATGTAAAAAAAGAATCTTATAAACACACATTTACTAGAATCTTAGAAATTCTAGGATTTTTTTTAAAGATTTACAGAAAATACTTTTCTAACAATTTATCTGTATGAGAGTTTTGATGTATATAAAATGGAATATTTGTGATTTGGAATAAATGGATTTGTTGTCATTAATAATACTATATAAAAAATAAAGTCATTAAAACAACAATATTGTTGATTACAAGATTGAGCTTAATTTTAATAAATAAAAAACAGTCTTGAAAAGTTGGTTGAAAAAAAAAAGAACAAAGAGAAACAATAATAAACTCTTTTTGAAAAATTAAACACATTTAATATATAACAAATCATATGAACATAAGTGACAAATCATATGAACATAAGTAACAATTCATATGAACATAAGTAATAAATCATATGAACATAAGTAACAAATCATATGAACATAAGTAACAAATCATATGAACATAAGTGAGAAATTAGAAGAAAAAAAATTTAACTTATTTTATAATTTTTACAAAATACAAACCAAAAAAAAAAAAAAAAAAAAACAGAAAAATGATTGAAACTAATAACTTACCTTTAAAACTTTAACAATATAATTTAAAAAAAACTCTTAACAAACTTACTTGATACTTAAAGGCCATGGTCATGAGATCATAAAGCTAAAAAAAAATAATTTTTACCTCAGTTTTAATTTAAATTTAAACTAATTTCCAAAATAATTCTTTAACTAACTCTGCCTTAACTGAGTAATAATGCTGCTTTTTTTCAATAGATATATATGGATATTTATATATATATATATATATATATATATATATATATATATATATATATATATATATATATATATATATATATATAAAAGGTTAACTAATTGTCTTTCTTTCTTTTTCTTTTTTTGAACATACAGTAAAATTTATTTTTGAAAGTACTATTTATTTATACATTTATCCATGTTTTATGACTTATGGTATAAATGATAAGGCTATTGTTTATATCAACATGTTTTCCAAAAAAAAAAAGCTTTTAGTATAAGTAATGAAATATTGAAGTATGTATATTATTCACATCAATAAATACATTTTTTATATTGTTAAGGTATGCAACTTCTAACAGGAATGGAAATATTGAAAAACTTTTACTACATCACATCTACACTGGAAAAAAATGTCATCAATTGCATGCCTAATACGATGAAAAAGAATCAATGTAAAAATGACAAATGCAAGTGCATATTATCTTTGATTAAAGCTCCTTGAAATAAAGCTGGATTTCAATAGTTTCTGACAAAACCTTTAGAAAGCATCTAAGTAGCTTAGAAAAAGAATACTACAGTTTAAAAAAGCATGAAAAGAGAGGATCAACTTCAGATTTAAAAAAACAAAATTATTTTATACAGAAGACAAAGAAAGTGTTCTGGATTAATACACCAAATCTTAAACGTACCATAATGAACGACAAGAAAAGATTAGATAAAGACAAAGTCAAAGATTTGAAGATTTTAGATGATCAAGAAAGCGATAGAAAGTTTATTCTCAGAGCTGAGGATAAGAAATATAGTCAAATGTCTAGAGAGAGTATTCGAAAGAAAAAATGCAAAAGAAAGCACAACACTCTAGGAGTTACAGAAAATTTAGATCAGGAACCAATTTTAAATGAAAGCGATAGAGAAATGTTGAATGATATAGACTTTGAACCTGGAGATTGGACAAGGAGAAAAGAAAAAGAAAAACCAATTATGTGCACATTTCCTAAAGATATTTACAGTGGTAGTTTTTCTCTTGCAGCATCAATTAATGATATATCTCCTGCAGTTCTCTAGAAAGTTGTCACTTCTGTTGTTCATAAATCTTGTGTGGATGTAAGTAAACTTCATTGCAGCATTTCAGCAGCCTCATCACATATGAAAAAGGTAAACTTAATAATAAGTAAACAAGCCAGAAATGACATTAAAGCTGCTTTAAAAGCCTCCAAATATCCCCCTATCATTCATTTCAATGGTAAAACTTTATTTAAAAAGGCAAGCGATTCAAAAATGACAAATTAGCAGTTCTTTTAAATATTAATGGAGAGGTTTATCTTCTCAGAGTACCTTCCCTAGCATCATCCTGATGGGGAGATCAGTATAAAGGCGTGATGAATCACCTAAAAGAATATGAAACCAAAGGAAACATCGGAGGGTTATACTTTGATACAACTTCCAGTAATACTGGAACTAAAAAAGGTTCCCTGTTTAGAATAGCAAACAATCTAGATATCTATCCATTATTTCTTGCTTGTAGACACCACATATCAGAGCTAAAGATTGTTCACTTTTGTAATGTTGTGACACAAAGAAAGACATTTGGACCAGAGAATGTTTTATTTAAAAAACTGAAAGACATATTTGAAAGTCCTGATTTTAATTATGATACGAATGATGTTACACGATTTCATTGAGATAAGACAAAAGGAACTGTTATCGAATGTGCTGCAACTGAGTCACTTAATTTTTGCAAAAAGTATATTAAAAGTAAAAATATATTTAGAGGCGATAGAAAAGAACTAGCTGAGCTGGTTGTAGCTTATTTGTCTTTTGAAGATGTAATAATTAGGAAACCAGGAGCTGTCCACCATGCAAGGTTTCTTGAAAAAGCCATTTATTATCTAAAATTGCAATTGCTTTTTAATCAGATTAAATTTGTACAAGATTTACTTTTAGAAGAAATAAATATCATGGCAGAATTCATAGCATGTTTTTATGCGAAATGGTATTTGCAATCTGACAAAGCTATCAAAGCACCATATCAAGACATAAAATGCATCTATACAAAGATGTTGTACCAAACCAGAGGCAATTGAAGCAGTATTGAAATCATTTTACAAACATTCCTGGTATCTTGATTCTACAATTGTACCTCTTTCTTTGTTGGATAAAGATGTTTCTAATGAAGAAAAAAGTAAGATTGCTTCTGCTATGCTCTAATATAACATGCCAAACTCGTATTATTTTAAAATGAACAACAAATTGCTCATTGAAGTGGAAAACAAGATTAGGATTGAAAAAAGAGTTTATAATGATCCCCCAAGTTTATTATTACTAGTTGATCAATTCTCCTACTTGATTTTTGATAGAATTGGGTTGGATAAACAAAGGATTAGAGACTGGCTTACCCTCCCACCTCAGTATTGGTGCACACAATCAAGTTTTAGAATCTTCAAAGACTTTGCTAAATCTCTAGTTGTCGTAAATGATCCAGCTGAAAGAGCAGTAGGAATGACACAACAGTTTGTGCACAGATACAATAAAGAAGAGGAAATTCAGAACAGACTGCTTACTGTTGGTAAAGCTAGATTTGCTACAAAAAGGCCAGAAAAAAAGTCTTCAAGTTTGTCTAAATAGAGGTTTATTGACTCACTTTCTACAATGGCAAAAATGATTGAAAAATGAAAATAATTTATACAACAAACTTTAATATTATTTTAAATAATTATTATTTAATTAAAGATAAACCGTCATTCATAAAATTTTTTTAATTGTAATATTTAATTATACTTATAATTCGCGGCAAAATAATTCATTTTTTTGCAATTTTTAACGCTATTTAACACAATAAAACAGCAAAAGTATTCATATTCTGCCTTAACTACCCTTTTTATTTAAAAATATAAATTAATACCTGTATTATATAAAAAAAATCAGGTAAAATTTTTTATATTTTTATATATTGAAATTCAAAAATTTCCTCAAAAGCAAGTACCCTTATATATATATATATATATATATATATATATATATATATATATATATATATATATATATATATATATATATATATATATATATATATATATATATATATATATATATATATATATATATATATATATATATATATATATATATATATATATATATATGTATAAATATATATATATATATATATATTAGGGTGGTGGTAAAAACTACTTGTATTAAAAATGTCAGCTGACAACCCCTAAATCTATTTTATATAATAAAATAATACTGGATTTTAAAAATTTTTGAATAAAAAATATTTTTACTGGTGCCACAAGGCCCTTATACATCAAACAGGTTCCTAATATTATAAAAAAAAAAGTTTTTCAAAAGTATATCATGTTGGGTCTCAAAAGAGGCAAAATTTTATAAAAATTCTAAAAATAACAATTATTTTATAAAAAAACTATTATTTAAGATTTTTTTGAAATTATAATTAAAAAAAATAAACTTTTTTCATTTTTAGTTTAAAAGGTCAATTTTTTTTTAAAAATAATTGTTATTTTTGAAATTTTTATAAAATTTTGCTTCTTTTGAGAACCAACATGACATACTTTTGAAAAAATTTTTTTTTTATAATATTAGGAACCTGTTTGATGTATAAGGGCCTTGTGGCACCCATAAAAATATTTTTTATTCAAAAATTTTTTAAATCCAGTATTATTTTATTATATAAAACACATTTAGGGGTTGTCAGCTGACATTTTTAAAATAAGTTGTTTTTAGCACCACCCTAATATATATATATATATATATATATATATATATATATATATATATATATATATATATATATATATATATATATATATATATATATATATATATATATATATAAATATATATATATATATATATATATATATATATATATATATATATATATATATATATATATATATATATATATATTAGGGATATGACTTTTTTGCAACCTACTAGGCCTGTATCGTAATTCAATGAACTTTTATGTAAAAAGAACGAATAGATGTTTCATTTTGACATATTTTGAAAAAAGGTCACCCCAAAACCAAAAAATCGAATTTTCAATAGGTACACTTTTGTACAGTAAATGAATATTAAAGGCTGAAGATGTTGTAAGAGTCATACTCCTGTTGTTATTTTATTTATTTATGCAACATGTACTGTGATATAACAAAAAACATTATGTGATATATAATTATACAAGTATTACAAAATTAACAGTATCAAAGCGTCTAGTACAACAATATACATAACTGTCTGTGTCTATAGGCCTACTGTGTTTAGTACATGGGTCACATGATGCTCACGTCTCATAAAGAGTCTAGCGCTTATTACTTAGAATGAATCGAAGTTGCAGTTTGTCTTTCTTTCTGCAGGAAGCATACAGGTCTTGCATCACCTTGATTGCACGTTCAGCTATCTGATTACTTCGTGGTATGTCGATGACGGATGGCTCTTTCTTCCAGTGATTTTTGAATGACTGCAATGCCTTTTTGTAAGGCTTCAATACATCAGATAAATACTTGAAGTCATTGTCATTGTACTTTTGACTACTAAACCAATGTTCTGCCCACTCATATGAAATGAACCTGCAAACCTTCTCCAAATTCTTTCTCGCTTCAGGCATAAGAATGAACGCCAGAATGGCGAGAATGGCTCTTGAGTTCCATCTGGCATTGCTCATATTAGGAATGTTCTGAAAGTGAATCAGAGGGAAGTTTCTTTGTTCTTCATAGAACCTAAACACTCTTGTTAAATGGTACAAAAACTTCATATCGTCTCTCCACCCTGATTTATCAAGAATTTCTACAGTTCCATTCACAAACTTATCCTTCAGTTCATCATACTTATTCAACAGTTCAGACACAAATGGGTATTCAATGTTTGGAGATTTGGTATCACCCCCAAGTTCTTCGTCCATCACCAGACGGAGAATCCTGTCTAGTACGTGATGCTGACAACCGATAAATTGTGGTATTGTGACACCCTTTAATTTAAACATACGTTGCAACTTCACAACAACTCCATTTCTCTTCCCAGTATTGACGATTGTTGTATCAGTAATGATCATCTTAATTGAATTCCACAAATTGTATTCATCAATAAGTTTGGCAATTTTTTCAGCAACAGTTTCAGCTTTGCCATCTTTTAAACGCAGTGCATCAAGTTTCACGTCAGTTCTTTCATTCTGAAGTACAACTACCTGATATTCCTTATCATCTATTCGTTTGCCGTCAAAGTGTAAGGACCACTGTTCCATTTTAAGTTGTTGTATCATTTCTTTTTTTAATTTACCTGCCTCTTTGAATATGGACTTGTAAATTGCTGATTGACTTGGAGTTGGAATATCAATACCTTGTTGTGATAATACATTGCATATTTTAGCAGCTTTCTTTGTGGAAACTCCACTTGATGTAACCATACTTACAGCAAATTTACTTTTGTAGTGCTTTCTAGTTTTTTTCTGAGTGTCCTCATCATCGTCTTTATCACCGTCGTCGTCTTCATCATCTTCACTCTTACTTTTGCAGTTTTCAGATTCAGTACCAATGTCTGTGGTAGACAGGACTTGTGATGTGGAAGGTATTGCTGTTCCAGACTGGACTTTCCTTCTCTTGGAAGGGTGAATGGTTTCTTTACTTGCCACTTGTCCTGTTGAGTACCCCACCTGTCCTTTACTTTCTTTTTGTAGGTGGTATAGACGTTTATCTTCCGAGGATAACCACTGGCCATTCACTTTCGTGATGTCAAATAATGCATTGAGAACATCATATTTTCCACGCTTGACACATTCATCATAGACCTTCAGCACCTTCATAAGCTTTGCTCTTATCACTTGATCAGACACACGTGGAAAATTCAGTTTATTGTCCCACAATTTTGTAATTTCCTTAGAAATTTGGTCTATTCGTTCTTTTCTTCCTTTAACATATGCTCCGAGAAACTGGTATCTTTCTACGATCTGCAATTGAAGTGGTATTCTGGATTTTTCATCGAGTGAATGTTCTTCTACAGCCACGCTTCCTCTTCTTCTGTGTGACTCTTGAAATCTCACCAAATTTTTAGTCCAAGTCTTCTTGTTCTTTGTTACTGTGGTATGACTTTTCTTGTGAGACATCATATAATATTGTTACGACTTTACGGATAGCTGAGCGTAAATATCCGTTTAATAAAGTCGTTTAATTAATAAAATACTTTAACTGTATAGTAATCCAATTATAGTTCGATAATCCAGTCAATGTTGATAACAGTTCGATAATCCAGTCCGTATCCTAACGATAATGCTACAACTACTTATACTTCGTACACTTACAGCGTCTTTAGTTCGCTACAGTAGTTCCTTATTAGCTCAGTTACACGCAGAGTACTTCATAGAACTATTCACATTATCAACACTGAGCTCTGACAGCAGCTCGCTTATATAATTATTTAGAGCTTCCAGAATGTTCTACTAAGTTCTATAATCTTCTACAGTCTGTTACAGTCGTCTATATCACCGTGGTAACACAATGACGTCATCACATAACAATTCCAAGTATTTGCCGGCACACGGCCGTTTCGTTGCCATGGTAACGTGTGGCGTTATATTTATAAATTCATAACAAAATAATGAAATAAATAGAATTAAGCTGAGAATTAAGCTTAAGATTAAAACATCGGTCAAAAATGAATGTATAAAAATGGTAAATCAAATTTTTATTTTGGGGGTGACCTTTTTTTGTTGCAGAAAGCTATTTGGGCCTTTTTTCATGATTTTAGGTAAAAGTTCATCGATTTATGATACAGGAAACATTTTATTTGAAAAAAAATTAAAAAGTCATATCCCTAATATATATATATATATATATCAGTGGTGTACACTGGATTTTTGGATGTTTGAGTTTTGACACTTACAGGCATTGTCCAAACTCCAATCTTTTATATGTTTATGCTTATATCAAAAAAGAATGTTTTGCAAAGAATTAGGGTGATTGGAGCTTGGGAACAAAAAACCCTAATTTTTGGGCCCACCCAGCCCTTAACATGGGAGCAACAAGTTTATAAAATATTTTCTTTACTATTTTATCTAAATTATATTTATCAACAAATTTCAAATTTCATGCAATAATCTCTTATTTTTCAAAAACTATGACCATATAAAGTAAACATTGCAGGGTCATAAAAACTGAACACTAAGAGATAACTGCGTGAAACTTGAAATTTGTTGATGAATATGAATTCAGATAAAAATAGTAAAGAAAATATTTTATAAACTCGTTGCTCCCACGTTAAGGGCTGGGTGGCCCCATAAATAAGGGTTTTTTGTTCCCAAGCTCCTATCACCTCAATTCTTAGCAAAACATTCTTTTTCGATATAAGCATAACATACAAAAGTGTTGAGCTTGCACAATGCCTGTAACTGTCCAAACTCAAACATCTAAAAATCCAGTGTACACCACTGTAAATATATATATATATATATTTATATATATATATATATATATATATATATATATATATATATATATATATATATATATATATATATATATATATATATATATATATATGTATATATATTTTACTATATATTGCTCTACTTTGGTATTGAGCACTCTTTAACAAGAAATATTCACACAATTACTACAATATATATATATATATATATATATATATATATATATATATATATATATATATATATACATACATATATTTTTTTTTTGTATAATATATATATATATACATATACTATATATATATATATATATATATATATATATATATATATATATATATATATATATATATATATATATATATATATATTTCTGTTTTGTATACTATATACTTCTTTATATATATTAATATAGACATTATAACAATTTTCAGTTTAAATCATTTAAATTGATTTTTTGATTTCATGATAATTAGAATGTTATAAATGTTATAACTATTATAATTAAATACAACTAAAACTATGTTAGTTATAATTATATAAGTTTTGATAACCGTAATTATAATAAAGCTAATTCTTTAAACTTATTTTCTATGCAAAACAACTTTTTCTTTAAATATTACTTAATGTTAAACTTAAAGTTGGTTCTCGACAGTGCAGCTTCTGAGCTGGGATTTATTTTTTGTTAATTTTTGAACTGACTTCCACCTTATTTAAAAATTGTCCACTAATGAAAAAATAAATTTGAGCACTAATTGATATTTTTTAGATATTTTATAAGGTCACCTTAAAATCTATTTAATACATATATGTTTTTTAATTGCATGAATGAATTTTTTTTCAAAATTAAGAAATAAGCCTACAGATATACAACATACTATATACTTTTTAACAATTGCTAAGCAAACAACATTTGCTAAACCCTAAACACACAACAATGATGAATGTTTGAAACACAAATAATGTTTGGAACACAAATACTTCCATTTGGGTATGCATTTGCTCGAAGGAAAAGTGAGAATGCAAATACTTCCATTTGGGTATGCATTTGCTCGAAGAAAAATTGAGAATGCAAGTAAAATTAGTAGCGCTAAACATAAAAATTAGATAATACGAAATAAAACAACAAAAAGTATAAATTAATAAAGAGATATTCATTAGTCTTTTGTTGTTGTTTTTTCATATAACAAGCCTTCCCAGGAAACACATGGAGTTTTTTGTCTTGTATGTCACGCATGAGTATTTTACTTTAGACAACTTGGTCACAGCCATTTGCAAGTTTTATTATATTTAGTATTGCAAATATTATATTAAGTTTCAAAAAAAAAAGAAAGCAAAACTAACAAAATAGAAAATTAAAATAAATTTAAGTAGAAAAAATAAAAATTTAAATTTAAATAATTTGTGGTTTTCATTTTTTCCTTTTTAAACTTTATGGTTTGTTTACACATCTTAAATATTTTTGTTACATAATTGGATGGTTTTCTTTTCTATTCCATTCTGTGGAAATTTTTCTGTTATTGGAAATCCGCTGGAGTATTTTTCTCTCAGAAACAAAGAGGAAAATTCTAGATAATCATTGATGATGTTTTAATGTTAAATGTTTTGAAAAAAAGAAAAAAGGTTGTACTTTAAACTACACAATACACTGTAAGAAAAAAAAAGATGACCGTGATGCTTAAAAAAGATACTATAAAGAACCTTGACTTCTGTGCTGTTCTATTCTGCTAATTAAGAAAAAAGAAAAATGAAAGAGAAGGTGATTATTCAGTAGATGTAAAACTTTTGTTGTTTCAATATAAAACAAATTCATTTATCATTTATTTCATGTTCATGTTTGAGAAGAGTAAAACATTTATCAACTCAAAACAAATTCTTAAAAGTGTAAATTTTACTTTGGTTAGTTTTTGATTTTAAAATATTCTTACAATACCAAATCATAATACAACTATTTCTCCCTGTTCCATATAGTTTTTTCAGTTGTTCAATGGCATGCATACTTTATCATACATATTATAAAATGTGGTATCAATCTTTTATTATTTTTTTAATTAAACAACTAATATAAAAATTAATAAAAAATATGTTGCTATAGAAACAATGTGTCAAGACACATTGTTTCTATAGCAACACATTTTTAAATATCTGTAATTTGATAAAAATTACTTTTAAACTATATTTGATAAAATAAAAGGTCACAAAAGATATACAATAAGAGCAAATACCTTATCCATACTAGCTGAATTTAAACGCATAATAGAAGTATGGGCTACACGATCAAAAACAGTACGCATTGCTTTCCTTGAGTAAGCATCTTGAGGCTTAAAAAGTTCTTCCATAAACTTTGTGTTCAGCATGGAGTTCAATATGTCATAAAGAACTGCAAAAAAAAAAAAGTTAAGTGTAATTTAGAAAAAAGTTAATGTACTTCCTTTATGTTAGTTACTAGTTACAGAGTAACCATTGTTAAAATATGATAATTTACCCTATTGACGTATTGCCATTTTTAAAGAACGATTATAATTAGTTTTTTACTCCACTTTATTTAAGTAACATAAAATTAAATATATATTTAATTAATATAAAATTAAAAAAGTAAAAATTTAAGATAAATTGTTTTTGTTAGTATTTTTAATTTTTTTTCTTTTTTTTATATATGTTACACCAAGTGCTACTTTAGTAGAAATGTCTTTAAAACTATTAAGTGCTGTTGAGTAAGTTATATAAACTTAATTGAAAAATATACATTTTATTATAGCAGGCTTTTCAGGAAGTGAGATTTTTAGCTCACACTCTCGCCTACCTACCTCCCCCCCACCCCAAAGAGGTTTACAGAAGAAATTTATAGCTCTCACAAAAGTATAACTTTTCATCATTATTTCATAATTATTCATTATTAATAATGTATTATTATAGTTATAATTAACACTTTCTTTTTTTCTTTATTTTCAGATATTAATTATAAAAATTAAAAATTCTTGTGCAAACTACATATAATAAAAAGACAAAGTTTCAGATTGAACTTTTTTGCTTAAAAAATATGATTGTTTTTTTATTTTGCGCAACAGATTTTTTGTAGTGCTTGAGATTTTATTTTAACTATACGAATGACTAACAACTTATTGACTTTATAATATAAGTTATTTTATAATACAACAATAGTATTGTTTTTGGTAAAGCAGAACTTTAGTATTATAAATGTGAATTACATAATTACATAATTCATAATTACGTATTACATAATTATACAAAGTTATAGTAGAATAATACAAATATATAGTAATAATACAAAGTTATAGTAGAATTAGTAAAAAAAATGACAATTTTCTTTTCTTTTCAAACACAGATATGCAGTGGAGAGGAATTTTTTCCTAAAACCCTTATGTGAAATACCATGTAATATCACTATAGCATTAATGACAATATGGTCAAGTTCGCAAAGTTGCTTTTAAAAGTAAATTATCGTTGTAACTAAGATAAAAAAGTCATTTTCGAAATTAACTAATTATTGCATAATAAACTGTAATGCTTTTTTTAAAGCACGATTATTGCAAAAAAAAAAAAAAAGTGCCGATTGAAATGCAAATGTTTTTAATTAGATATAAATTTGAGCAAAATAAAAAAGTATAATACTAATGTTCTGCTAAATTTCTAAAAAAATTAGAATTATATAAACTATTGAAGAATCTGATCTTGTTGTAATAGTTTTCAATAATAACTTCCTGCTTTCTATTACAGTAAGAAAATATAAAATATTTTTATATGAAGTAAAAACTTTTCTTTGTTTTAGGGCTTGAATAAATGCAAAAATATATAATCTCAAAGAAAAAATTTTTTTTTTTTGAAATCCATTCCATTCCTGGCACCCTTTGTGATAAGGAGGGTTGCATAAGTATAAAATTGCATCTTTTGTACATTAGTTGGTAACTGTTACTTTTTTAACATGAAAATTATTTAATATTCCCGTTCATGTTGACAATAAATTACATTTTATTTTTGAATATTATTAAATTGCTATTGTAAAAAGCTATAAACTGTAAAATGACACTGCAAAATTGCTTTGTTAATATAAAGAGCTTGTGTTAATATGTGTTAATAACAACCTCGTGATGTTTTATTGCTGTTTTATACAGTTTATAACATTAACAACATAAAATGCATTTAAAGTAAATAAATAGAATTGTTCAAATAAATGAAAACATTATCATCATAAAACTTTAAAGTTCGTATTTGCCAAACGAGTAAGATCAAAGCAAAAAAACAATAGACACAGCATTTTTTTCTAATTTATTGCTTCTTGATCTAGCATAATTTTAATTAATTTTTTCATTCAAATGGTTTTTAAGTTGATTTTTCATTAAACTTTTTCGTTCAAATGGTTTTACAATAAAAAGTGAGAAAAAAAATTTGTTTTAATAAATCTAATTTTATTTCCGAAAGTTTAAGTATATGCTTAAATTATTTTGAACAGAAGTAGAAGAATATACTTTTTTCATTAAATTTTGATTTAATGTTTGCAATAATCATTGGTTATGCTTGTAATACAATATTTCTACTTTTAAAACTATTTTTAAGAAACAAAAAATAATGATGCCTTTCCTAAAAATATTAAACTAGTCAAAATGTTTACAATTTAAATAAAACTTCCTTCCTCACTTGCACTATCTTCTAAATCTGATATTGTTAATGTAGCTAGATCTGTTTAAATTTCAGTAATGATCCTCAATATATTACGGATGCCTCTGCAAATAAATTTGTAATTATTGTCTGCAATTAAACTTTTGCAAGACTTTGTGTATAATAAGTAAATTTTTCTCGATCTAATTTTTTTTTTTTAAAACATCTTTGCTTTCAACAAGACTACAAAAAAAGTTACTGGAATAGAAAAGATGGAGTTTGTAGAGCAAAATAACGATTGACAGACGACTTGAATTTGAAAACTTCAAGTATATAAAAGACGCAATAAAAATTTTATAAAATAAATTCGATATAAAATATTCTTACATATTTTTATACCAAACCTTGATAAAGATTTATACTTTGGATTGTTAAAAACAAGCTACGCTACTTAAATGTTACAAACTTATATATTACTTTGCTTTTTTTTTTTTAGATTATTCACCTCCCCAAGGCTGAAGGGGGCCACTACAGTCGAGGAGGCTACTCATTTTTTTGTGTTTTATTTTTTTAATCGTTATTCGTGGTGCAACCCTCTCTCAACTCTTTAACTCCGAAACACAAACCTTGCGAGCAAGGCCGCTGCGCGGAGAAACTAAGTTGAGCGCGGTACTTCCAGGGACGTGGTGGGAGTTGAACTCTGAACCTCTCGCTTACAAAACGAGCGCTCTTACCACTACACCACTACCGCATAATTTAATTTTAATTGTATCACAATTGTATCGCATTTTAATTGTATCACAAAATTTTTTAGGGATTTAGTAAAAAATTATACAAATTAACATGATTAGGTGATTGTGGCAGAAAAAATAATACTATATCTTAAAAAAAAATTTCTTTAACAATATATACTGAAACACACACAAAATAAATTATCAAGTCTGCAGATTGCAGCAACAATATATACAGACTCATAGAACCATAAAAAAATTGAGACGGCAAGCTTTGACTAAAACGACAATTTTAATTTTATTGGTATGCATTTATTACTTAGTTTTATTCAAAAAAATTTAGCCTAAACATTTTTTTAAAACATTTTATTTAATATGAACACAACTTGTCTCGGCACTTGGGGATCCCTTTAACAAGGCCTGATATATAGCATAAATAATAATGAAAATAATAATTCTGGTATCTCTCCAAAATAATCATTCACCTTTATTGGACTTTTCCTCTGAAACATTCTGTGCACGCAAACGTTGATCAAGAATATAAACCATTTCTCCACCAAGATTTAGAAAAAGAATTGGCAATGTCTTAAGTGACATTCTATTTGTTAATTATGAGCCTAGTAAAAAAATATGTAGCAGCAACTGCAATACAAAAAAAAATCATACACACATAATTTCATTATTGCAATATTTTCACCCACAATTGTGAATATTTCTTTAAGAAAAACTTTATGTTGAATCATAATACCTTATCAAAAATAACAACTTTTGCTTACTAACCAAAAGAGGTTTTGCTATTAACAACTTTTGCCTGCTACTCATGCTAACTAACTCATTTTTTTACTACTAACAATTTCATATACTACATTTAATTAACAATTAATACTACATTTGCTACTAACAACTCTTGTTTGCTACTCATACTAACTCATGCTTGCTACTAACAACTTTTGCTTACTAACCAAAGAGGTTTTTACAGTAAAAAAATTACTTTTTAATTAATTGTCAATTTAGTAGCTTAGCGATGAAAAAGACATTTTTATAAATATTATATATATTTTTGACAATTGTTGACAAGAGGTTAGGGAAGGTCAAGAAAAGGTGATGCCAACAATGTTACTTTTTTTAATCAACTTAATTACTTAAAAAAAGAATGTTTTTTCCATTTTAATTATATTTAAGGAGGAGGGGAGAAATAAAATGTTGTAATAATTTTGTAGGGAGGATCTCTCAAAGTTTGACAAGTTATTAATAAGGGGAGGGGGAGGTGAAAAATTGTTGACATAATTAATGGGTTTTTTTATTGTCGTTTATATTTTAACTATTATAAATCAAAATTTAAAATAACTCTTTGTTTTGATGTTTTTACTTTAATTACTTTATATAGAATTTAAATAAAACGTCTGTCTTTCTGCTTTTATTTAAACTATTTTGTTTAATATTTATATAAAAAAATCGTTGCTTTTTTGCTGCTTTTATTTTATTTATATCTAGAATTTAAATAAAACATTTGTTTGATCATTTTTCTTTTAAATATTTTATTTAGAATTTATTCAAAGCATGCTTTTAGCTATTTTTATTTTAATAAAATAACAAATAAAGTTAATTTTTTAAAACACACATGCCACCCTAAAAATGACCATCGAGTCAGCGCTTTTATCATCCAGCTAACAGAGAAGACTATATATATAATATTTCAAATAATATATACAGTCAATGTATTTTATTTTATTATTTAAAAAAGGAATGCTTATAGAAATACAATATTTAAACAAAAATATAAAAAAATTTGATACAAATGTTTTACCATAAAACATAGAAACGAGGTTGGCAATTATTTGCCGACCTCAAACACTTTAAAGGCAGCAGTTAAGTCAGCATAGCCGAACGCCGACCCTAATTCCAAGGGTTGATATATATATATATATATATATATATATATATATATATATACATATATATATATATACATTTGTTTATACATATATATATTTGTTTAAGAGAGAGAGAGAGAGAGAGAGAGAGAGAGAGAGAGAGAGAGAGAGAGAGAGAGAGAGAGAGAAAGCCCTCAGAATTAGGGTCAGCATGCTGTAACACCAACCAACCTATCAACCTCATTTTAATGTTATACAGTAACCCCTTTATGTCAAATTTTTTCGCCTACCTCATTTTTCCTAACTTTGAGGGCTGTATATGTATGTATATATATATATATATATATATATATATATATATATATATATATATATACATATATATATATATATATATACATATATATATATATATATATATATATATATATATATATATATATATATATATATATATATATATATATATATATATATATATATA
>NC_088924.1:7347500-7457500 GCF_038396675.1 Hydra vulgaris
TTACTATTCAGACCGGTTATACAGCTCAACATTTTTCTTGTGTACTTTAAATGATATGTTGAAGAAAATGTTTGGAACCAAATTTATTTTAGCAAATTGCTACTCCTCTTTGTTAAGAAGCTTTTTATACCTATTTTCTTTAAACTGGCCTCTATTATAGGGGTTTAACTGAATGGGGTGCTGGCTGTATAGTATTTTCTAATCTAAATTTTTTTTCATTCCTTTGCATTAGAAACTTTTTTCTTTTTTTTTTGTTCTTCACTACATGATTTATACTACAAACGTTTAAGATACCAATATAAAAGAGAAAAATTACATTTGAAAAAGTTAAGGATAAATATAAAGAACGCGGACACTCTAAGAAGGCCTTAAGGTCTTGTCCCAGAGAACCGCGGTTGAAACTTAGACATTTCTTTCGTTATAGTTTTAAGTATCTTGCTTAAAGGTGCTTGCAACAAAATTACAAAGCCTTCCAAACGACTGTCTCATTCAACTTTTATCTGTGATTTTTAGATAAATTTCACTTTCTCAAAATCAAAATCAAGTAATCTTCATTCAGTGGTCAAGTAATCTTCATTGAGTGATTATTATTTGATATTTCAATTGAGTTTTTCTACTTCATTTTCTATATTTACGACTAATTTCTCAATGATTTGCATGTTTTTTTTCGTGTTTTTCTTCTTTAAAGTATATGTACAAGGTCAACAATAAAGTATAAATAATTAGGGTGTAACTTTTTTTGTTTTGTAGCATTGATCTTTATTGTATTGATAAATATTGATCTTGATCTTTATTGTATTGATAAATATTAATCAAATATTTGTAATATAATTTCATGTTCTTTCTTCGTCTGTAATAATGTTACCTTTTCTGTGATACATCTGTATAATGCTTCTCTTCTGGTATAAAGGTTTTACATACATACATACATACATACATACATACATACATACATACATACATACATACATACATACATACATACATACATACATACATACATACATACATACATACATACATACATACATACATACATACATTCATACATACATACATTCATACATACATACATACATACATACATACATACATACATACATACATACATACATACATACATACATACATACATACATACATACATGCATAGATACACACACATACTAACATATACACACATACATACACTTATGTATATATATCCATATACATATAAACACATACACATATAAACACATAGACATACATACACACACAGATGTACATACGTATACATATTAGGTTGTGTCATTCTATTTTTTCCGGATTTAAAACCCTGTATTCCAAAATCTTGTATTTATATATAATTTTACTAAAAAAGCTTAGATTTAAAAATCTGAAATGATTAAGCTACCGGGAATCGTGATTTAGGATTCACCTTAATTGCCGGAAAATTTCTTTTAAGAATAGTAAATGTTTGCTTGTGGTTGTATATTTTTGTCGGCTTACATTTTTTTATTTTTTTTTTTATTATTATTATTAAAACATTTATAATAGTTTCCGTTTATAATTATTTATCTATCATTTAGTTATTTATTTAATAAAAAAAGACTTTTTAATTTTAAATTATAATTTTTTTAACAAAATAAAATTTACATTTCTTTTATTTTTGTCATTAAAATCAAATCTTTCTTTGATCGATTAGTAGACATCAAGTGTCTTGATAAGTCCTGCCCTCTTATAAAACCATCTCTTTTTTCATGAGAATAAACTTTGCTTGCTGCTTCTATTACCTGTTTAACTCGTCTTTCAATTGACTGCCCATGACAAGGCCAATTCGGAACATTCATTGGCTCAAATATTATCTGTTTTACTTCTTCTGTTGTCAGATCACAAGTAAGAATAGGCTCATAGGAGATATTTCAGTCGATTAGCTGTATAAGCGTTGGTTTTATTTCTGGAGTTATTCTAGGTCTTACATTTTTATCACCAGTTTGAAGTTTTTCATCACCAGGACCTGATTTTCACAATTAATTCTATACCGTTCTTTCTTTCCTCTACATTCTCCGAGCAGAGCATGGTCTGTATGATGGACTCAGAGAAAGCATACCATGCTGAACGTTGAACGGTTGGCATAACAATTTCTAATTTTAAACCACATAGGCATGTAAACTCCAACAATGAACTCAATTATTAATTTTAAGTTTTTTAAATTCTTGCCTTCTAACTCATGTTTTGAGACCCAAACAAAGTCTATTGGCAGTTGTCAACCATCTGGAATGATTGACAGGCCCAATTTCAAGTAAAGCCAAGTCTGCGGTTATTTTTCCACTTCTAATAGCCGAGACTATTTTATATCCATAAAACTGATCGGAGGATAAAATTTTTATTACTTCATCCTTTAGAGTAATAAGCGGATATCCGACATCAAGAAAAAATTATGCAGTCTCTTTCTATAGAGTTTAAATAATATTTAGACGAACCTTCGACTACTAATTGAACTTTTGCATTATCAATTCTGCCATCAAAAAAAACGCAATCAATAATGCTAGACCTGCATTGAGTATCAAACTCTATAGAAAGAGACTGCATAATTTTTTCTTGAGCTTGTTTGATTTTGCTGTGATCAATAACTAACTTGGTATAATCTTCTTTAACGATTCCTGCATCCATCCAAGCTGCCGTTGCAATTGCAGCTGTTTCCCGTAAGCCTGTACCATACCGTATGCTTGCTAAAGCTATGTTGAAAATACTTTCATAATTCCTTTGTCCTTGCAAACGTTCATGAACTTCATTCTGTTGACACATTAGATTGAGTTCAGTATTGCTGTTTGTTACAAAACATTTATTACTAAATAGATCTTCTGTTTCGCTCAATTCAAATTCAAAAATTTCTTCCGGACTTCTAGTTGTTTGTTGCTGTCCTTGAGACGCTTTTTGTTATAACTATAGATAAAGTAATTGAATTTTTATTAACTAATGGTTTGTAAAATAACTTAAATTTAATTATATTTTTTTATTTTTAAGTTGAAGCAGCCAGATTTACATTGTAATATAAATAAAATTAATTTTACTTTAGAGATTTTTCTTTATTAACAAATTGCTTAAAAACATAACTAAATAAAAAATTTTTACTTCTTCCTTCAATCTTTTTTCTCCAGTTTTATGTAGCTTTTTGTTTTTTTTCAAGTCAGCTAACCCGATTTGATGTGGACCGGTAGTCTATATTTTAGCTGTTTGCCCAAGTATAAAAACTAACTCTTTCTTTTTGAATCTATTTCTTCTTTTCGCACGTGCAATTAATGTGGGCTTCATTGTTACATTCTGACGAACAGTTTTTTTCTTGACAAGTAATAATTTGTCAATTACAATTCAGTATATCAAACAACTTGTCAAGGTTTGCCACAAATCTATCTTTATCCTTTACGCTTGCTTTTCCCCTAACAAACAAGTTGGCTGCATTCAAATCATTCACCAATGCTTCAGTAATATAATGTTCAATATGTATAACAGGATGTACAAATAAAGCATTGGCGTGGATCCATTTACTAATTAACTTTGAGTAAACATCGTTCATTAAAGATATTATCGTATAATTTCTTTTGTTTCTATTGTTTCTTTCTTGCAAAAACAGACCATATCTAAGAAAATCTCTTAGCATTTGTAACTCCGATACAAGAATATCTATTTCAGAACCTATATATTCCGAAAGCTTTGATCCACTCCTTTTTCTAGTTCTTTTTGTGGTTAGAGTCAAAGCTAATTAAGAAAAATTGACCATAAATATGCATTTTCAAAACACAATTCCCAGTAGCTTAACCTAAATTTTTCTTTTTTTTTGTTTTTGTTTTTTATGTTAAAATAGTTGAACACAAGTTTTCTATATACCGGGTTTTTGTAAAAACGTTTTTTTAAAAAAATCATAAAGTATGACGCACCCTAATACATATACTTTTTTTTTTTTTTTTTTTTTTTACATTTTAGAGAGTTCGTAGTACATATACAAAATAAGAAATTAAGTTATTAATACAAGTTTAAACAAAGATTAAAAACTAGCGCAGAAATTATATTTACATTTAAAGTTGTTTAGTATAATAGTGTAAATATAATAAAATATATAAACCAAATATCGTAGTCAATGCAACCTTCCATTATATTCAAATAAATATATATAAGCAGTAGATTTAAATTAATATTAAATAAAATAAATCAATACTTAGGTATTTAAGAGCTAAGTATAATTTAAAAGTATGCAAGTATATTATCAATTGAAAAAATTACTTCTTTAAGTTTTCTCTTAAATAAAAAATAACTCATGAGAAAAATCAAATTTTTTTGACACATTATTGTTCTAAAAGAAAGCTCCACAAAATGAAATACAGGTTTTACGAAAGTTTGTTTGGATAATTGGTTGTTTAATAGAAATAATAATAATAATTTCTTAAAGAATATTTATTTTTTTCTTTTAAAGAATATAAATCAAGAAAGGGGGTTGGAGAAGAGTTGGCTTTACACTTGAACATAAAACAAAGAACATTAAAAACATTTACTTGATGTATATTAAGAATATATATATTAATTAAGAGATGCTTTGAGTGAGTAAGACGGTCTTTGAAATTTATAAGCCGTGCAATATGCTTCTGTTGACAATAAAGTGATTATAAATTACTTTTGCTTCCCCATGCAATATACTAATATGAAAATGTATAAAAGAGCAATAAAGTTGAATTAGTAGATATTTAATCAAAACACTTCTTACTTTATACAAGACTCCAATACTTTTTGCAAAATTACTACAGTAAGTTTCTGATGTTATTTTTCCAAGATAGATTTTCATCTATAATAATATCTAAAAAGCTTGTAGACGTTACTCTTTTTATTTGAATATCATCAATTTATAGCATAGGCATATCACTTGGGAGTAAACGTTTTTTAAATGCTAAATAAATGAGAGTCCATTTAGTCTTTTCAGTATTGAACGATAGTTTGTTTGATTTGAACCAATTAGAGATTTTCGTTAACTCAATACTCATATCATTAAAAAGTTTATTGGTTTTGTTACATGATAAGAAGAGATTAGTAACATCAGCAAACATGATTGTTGTTAATTTTGAGGCTTTATAGAGATCATTTACATAAATTAGAAATAATAGGGGTCCTAATATAGATCCTTGTGGAACTCCACAGATTATATTTAAAAAGTAAGGTAAAGAAGATCCTTCGGCATGGACATATTGTTTGCGATTTTTTAGGTAACTTTTAAGTAACATTAAAACTTTTCCAGTAATACCATAATATTCAAGTTTTGTAAAAAGTATTTCATGGTCAATTGTGTCAAACGCCTTAGATAAATCTTTAAAAGGCATAAAGTAAGTTCTGATTTTTCAAATGATTCAGTTATGCTTCGAGTGAGATGAATTATTGCATGTTCTTACGAGTTGTTTCTCTTGAAGCCGTATTGGTTCATGTAAAGTATATTATTAACAGTTAGATGATTGTATATTTGGTTAAACAAAATTCGCTCTAAAATTTTCGAAAAAAGCAGAGAGGACAGATATTGGACGAATTACTGACATTTGAGGGTTCACCACCTTTAAACACTGGTGTAATCTTGCCAACTTTTGATTGGTCTGGAAAAGTTCCTTGATTAACTGAACCTTTAAAAACTTTGAAAAGAATATACTTTATATTGTCGTATGAATCTATAACTATGTTACAATTTATGTCATACATTTTCAAATTCTGAAAAAGTTACTTCAAATTTATCTAATTTAGAAATTAATGGAAAAGCATAATTCTCTATTGGATTTATCATATTAAGAATATTTTTGCAAAATTTGGTCCAACAGATACAAAAAACTTATTTAGCTTGCTTGCTAATTGTTTAGGTTCATGTAAAAATACGCCTTCTATTTTTAAAGTCTTAGGTATAGACTATTTTTCTGAAAGTATGGCCTTTAGCTCGATTTTCAACTTAGAGCTTAAGTTATGCAAAAATTGTTATGCAAGAATATATCTACTAGTTCATTAAACTCTTTTGAGACTCCAAGTAATCATAAAAGTATCTTTAAAGATCTAAATAAATTTCTATACTGAATTCAGAACTTTGTATATTCATACTTCTCTTCTCTACCATTTCAGATTGACGAACTCTGTAGTCTTATCGTCTCTCTTAATAACTCTCCCTTACCAATAGATATTACAGAATCTAATTTATATATAAACGATACAAATATAACTGATATATACATAAACAGGTTTAATATTGAGCATTGTCCTACTAAGGCTAAAAAAGGTGGAGCACTTTTATACTTACGCTAAAATTTAAACTAAGTAGTTCGCAATGATCTTATGATTTACTCTTCTAAATATTAGGAGTCTATTTTTGTTGAAATTGTAAAACCTTGTGAATCAAATATAATAATTGGCTGCATTTATTGTCATCCCTCAATGAATCAACATGAGTTTACTTCTTCCCATTTAACTCCTCTACTTGAAAAGTTAAGTAACGAAAAAAGAAAGATTTTTCTGATGGGTTATTTTCATATGAATCTATTAAGTCAAAATAAATCTAACCCTGTTTTAACATATCTTGATTCTTTAACATCTTACTCACTAAGCCCTTCTATAATTTCACCATCACGCATAACGGCTACATCAAAAACGCTCATTGAAAGCATATTCACAAACTTTCATTCAACTGAACAATTCTTAGGTAACCTTACGTTTTCAATTTCCGACCACATGGCACAATTTATTTTCATTTCTGGCATATCCAACCACCCCAAAAAAATTAAAACTTACAGACGATGCTTCGAAAATTTTAACAAAAGTACATTTATTGAAGAAATTTCTGATATTAACTCGGAACTCTCCATTAAAGAAGATGATGATGTTAATAAATCCATTAATTTCATTAAAAAAAAAATTAAACTAAAATCAAAACCTTGGATTACGTATGAAATACTTAAATCTATTTCAGTTAAAAACAAATTTTATAAAAAGTTTATAAAATCAAAAAATATTTATAAAAAAAATAAATTATTTGCAAAATTTAAATTTTGCAAATTTAGCAAAAAAACACACTTTATTACGTATTTTAATAATAATCTGAACAGTATTAAAAACACCTGGAAGAGAATAAAAGAAATCATTATTATTTGACCTTCTAGACACAATACATTTTTTAAACTTAAATCAGTGATAAGATATTTTGAACAAAAATCATATCACTGATCACACTGCCGTATCTAATATATTTAATATTTTTCTTTAGCACTATACATAGCAAACTACTTAGCAAAACCATACCCCCTGAACGATTGTTTAGTGACTTTCTTAACATTCCAAATAATAAAATATTTTTTATTAATCCTGTAACTAAAAATGGAATGTATGGTCTCATTATAAACTCGCTCAAAACTGAAAAAAGTCTTGATCCTAATAGCATAAGGTAGTAGTTTAAGGAGGAACATTCCTCCTTAAACTAGCCCCACACATAATTTCAAAGCCTCTCTGCACTGTTATAATTAACTCATTTAAAAGTGGTACTTTCCCAGATATTTTTAAATGTTACCAAAGTTATTCCAATATTTAAAAAAAGGCTTTCTACTAGACTTCACCAATTACCGACCCATCTTCCTGCTTTCTAATATAGGTAAACTCTTTGCAAAGGCAATGCGTAATAAGCTCTATGCTTTTTTTGAAAAATTCAAATGCTTTTACACCTATCAGTATGGATTTCGTGCTTATCACGTAACAACTCATGCTCTCATTGAAATAACTGAATTGATTAGAAAGCGTTTGATCAGCCTAGATCATTCAATTTTGTTGAAAAAATTATATTATTATGAGATAATAGGCGTACCCCTTAAATGGTTTACTACATATTTAAACGATAGAACACAATTTGTTTCTATCAATGACTCAAAATCTACAATTGTAAAATGTTCTAATGGTGTTCCTCAGGGTTCAGTATTGGGACCACTGCTTTTCCTTCTTTATATTAATGATCTTCATACATCTATTAAATTTGCTACTGTTTACCACTTTGCTAATGATATAAATCTAATGCTAATTAATGAATCCCTTAAAAAAATTACCAAAACATTAACCATGATCTTGCCAATCTAGTTCAGTGGCTTCGTTCCAACAAACTTTTTCTAAACTCTAATAAAACTGAACTCATTAAATCAAACAAAACATAAATCTATAAACATATGAACTTTAGATTAAGTGGCAAAAAAGTTAAACATGCTAACTCAATTAAATATCTTGGAATAAAAATTGATTTAAGTCTTTCCTTTTTATCCCACTGTACAGACTTAGCAATGAAACTAAGTAGATTTAATGACATTTTGGCCAAAATTCGCCATCATGTTAATCTTGAGACACTCTTGAACATTTACCATGCTATTTTGGCTCACATCTTAGATATTCATGCCAAGCATGGGGGCAGTCCCATCAACAAGCTTTTATTTGGTTATCCCACCTCCAAAAAAAGACTTTAAAATTTATTTATTTCCAGAATATTAAATTTAATCCTAATGTGCTCTACCTAACATCCAAAGTATTAAAACTATGTGGCTATATTCAACGTTTTAACTGTCAATTTGTCTGGAACCACTAACACAATAACTTTCCTTTTCCAAAAATGCCAACACTCGTTATTACCTTCGTTCCAATAGTAATTTAAACCTGTCTGTCTATAAACACCGCTCTCATAATCACGAGCATAAATCTATAAAATATCAAAGCATTAAAACTTGGAACAATCTTATTACTAATATCATTATTGTTATTATTATTATTATTAACATCGTTATTTTTATCTTATAAAGTTTATTATTGTTATTATATATTGTGAAAATTAGCATTACAGTTATTTTAATTAGATATTATTAACATTAGTAGGTGTTTACTCTATATCAGTAAATTTACTATTTGTAAACATCCTTGAATGTAAAATCTTAATTCAGAAATAAATGATTGATTGATTGAGATGCAGATAGTTTTTATCTAAAAAACCATCTACCAAGTCATAAACCAAAATAAATTGTTTTTATTATAATAAAACCTAATTATTTTTAATTAGACAAAAGTATATATATATAAACCAAAATAAATGGTTTTTATTATAATAAAGTCTAATTATTTTTAATTAGAAAAAAATATAAATATATACATAAATAAAACTTGTTTTGGTCTTAATACTGTGGTTTTATGATGGTTCCTTTCTTCTAGCAACTGAATATATAAGACACAAGCAAAACTCTTGTCTCCTAGTCACAGTCTCCAAGACCACACCTGTTAGAGCAATTTTATGAATTTGAAACCATCTAGTTAGTGGGGCAGTATAAGGGCGAGCATACTAATAAAGAATTGTTTTACATGTTTACCAAATTCTTGATGCAAAGATTGGATCATTGAAGTTGTATTCAGATGAAAAATTTTTATAAAGTGAACTAAAAGAATGTAAAATGTCATATTTCATCAGGACGGAATGTTACAATTTTTTGCAATATATTTTTGGAGTTGCCAGACATAAAGCTAACAATATATGTAAACAGTTTTTCTGCACAATTTTTTCAACCTAAAGTTCGTTCAGCGACACTGTGTGTCTGTAAAATAAAACACTAATGACGTAGACAAACATGTTAAACAGCTTAACCCATTACTATTTAATCATTTTTTTTAGTTTGTATGTTGCTCATTTCTGTAGGATTTTCAATTTCAAAATATGAGGACCTTTTTTTTGTCGTTGTTATTAGCCGACAATAATTGTAAACACACACACCCTCCCCACGTGACACCTACTCGCGCTTGCCCTGAATATAAGTTTATAATCATCTGTTTAAAAAATGTTTTACCATGTCACCAAAGTTCTGTTTTTGTATGGTATTTCTTGCATTCTCGAGAAATACTTAATTTCACAATTAAGTATTTCTCGCATGTGAGACAATAAGGGTTTAAAAACACGATAAACGCCTTCTGTAGGTAATTTTGAAAGACTACAGAAATATGAGATTACTAAAATTCTCTAGAATTCTAGTAGTCCATAAGACTAAATCTGATTCGCATATTTGTTTTAGTTGAATAAAAACAATTTGTCTTATTCTAAGAAAATTAAAGAAAATTTTTTTAAAAATAAGAATAAACTTTCTTAAGATAAGAAAAACTTTTCTTAATTTAAAACTGAGGGTTTTGCAATGTAACATGTAAATAGTCGGCATCGTAGTTTTTAAGACCAGGTGAATTGTAGAGCATCCATTAAACTTTTGAAGGTATCACAAAAGCTTTGTGAGGCTTTGTTGGCATGCTCTGTTGGTATACTTGGATTCGTACTTCAAATCAATAATACTTTGTAAATTGTTACATATATTTATCGACATTTAATTAAATTATGAAAAACACACAAAAATTATAAAAATAATTTCGTATCCATTTATATTATATAATAAATAGCAAGAAAAAAGTATAAAAATATGTCACATAGAAGAATTAAAATTTTAGAAGATCTACATAAAAACTATAGGAGATCTACATAAAAGTATCATAACGTAAGATCGTACAATTTCTGTTAAAAGACATGATAATTTTTGAGTATATTAAAATAAAAGCTAATAAATATTGTATAGACAATTTTTTAAAATCTTTATAAAAACATCAACATTATTTTAATGCTGTTTTCTCGGTTTTTTGTAGTTTTATGGCAGACAAACCGCCGATGAAAAGCATTACGGCCACCGTTAACAAAGGAATAGAGCAATGAAGATCAACCATTTCGCCAAAAACTACATTTCCAAGAACAGCAGCTACTCTGCCAACTCCACTTTGTAAACCAAATGAAGTTGATCTGTATGAATAAAAAAGAAAATATTGAACTTTGAATTTTTGTAATTACACTATATACATGATATATATATATATATATATATATATATATATATATATATATATATATATATATATATAAATATATATATATATATATATACATATATATATATACATACAGACATACATACATACTAATATATACATATATACAAATATATATATATAAATATATGTATATGTATGTATGTATGTATATATATATGTATATATATATATATATATATATATATATATATATATATATATATATATATATATATATATATATATATATATATATATATATATATATATATTAGGGATATGACTTTTTTGCAACCTACTAGGCCTGTATCGTAATTCAATGAACTTTTATGTAAAAAGAACGAATAGATGTTTCATTTTGACATATTTTGAAAAAAGGTCACCCCAAAACCAAAAAATCGAATTTTCAATAGGTACACTTTTGTACAGTAAATGAATATTAAAGGCTGAAGATGTTGTAAGAGTCATACTCCTGTTGTTATTTTATTTATTTATGCAACATGTACTGTGATATAACAAAAAACATTATGTGATATATAATTATACAAGTATTACAAAATTAACAGTATCAAAGCGTCTAGTACAACAATATACATAACTGTCTGTGTCTATAGGCCTACTGTGTTTAGTACATGGGTCACATGATGCTCACGTCTCATAAAGAGTCTAGCGCTTATTACTTAGAATGAATCGAAGTTGCAGTTTGTCTTTCTTTCTGCAGGAAGCATACAGGTCTTGCATCACCTTGATTGCACGTTCAGCTATCTGATTACTTCGTGGTATGTCAATGACGGATGGCTCTTTCTTCCAGTGATTTTTGAATGACTGCAATGCCTTTTTGTAAGGCTTCAATACATCAGATAAATTCTTGAAGTCATTGTCATTGTACTTTTGACTACTAAACCAATGTTCTGCCCACTCATATGAAATGAACCTGCAAACCTTCTCCAAATTCTTTCTCGCTTCAGGCATAAGAATGAACGCCAGAATGGCGAGAATGGCTCTTGAGTTCCATCTGGCATTGCTCATATTAGGAATGTTCTGAAAGTGAATCAGAGGGAAGTTTCTTTGTTCTTCATAGAACCTAAACACTCTTGTTAAATGGTACAAAAACTTCATATCGTCTCTCCACCCTGATTTATCAAGAATTTCTACAGTTCCATTCACAAACTTATCCTTCAGTTCATCATACTTATTCAACAGTTCAGACACAAATGGGTATTCAATGTTTGGAGATTTGGTATCACCCCCAAGTTCTTCGTCCATCACCAGACGGAGAATCCTGTCTATTACGTGATGCTGACAACCGATAAATTGTGGTATTGTGACACCCTTTAATTTAAACATACGTTGCAACTTCACAACAACTCCATTTCTCTTCCCAGTATTGACGTTTGTTGTATCAGTAATGATCATCTTAATTGAATTCCACAAATTGTATTCATCAATAAGTTTGGCAATTTTTTCAGCAACAGTTTCAGCTTTGCCATCTTTTAAACGCAGTGCATCAAGTTTCACGTCAGTTCTTTCATTCTGAAGTACAACTACCTGATATTCCTTATCATCTATTCGTTTGCCGTCAAAGTGTAAGGACCACTGTTCCATTTTAAGTTGTTGTATCATTTCTTTTTTTAATTTACCTGCCTCTTTGAATATGGACTTGTAAATTGCTGATTGACTTGGAGTTGGAATATCAATACCTTGTTGTGATAATACATTGCATATTTTAGCAGCTTTCTTTGTGGAAACTCCACTTGATGTAACCATACTTACAGCAAATTTACTTTTGTAGTGCTTTCTAGTTTTTTTCTGAGTGTCCTCATCATCGTCTTTATCACCGTCGTCGTCTTCATCATCTTCACTCTTACTTTTGCAGTTTTCAGATTCAGTACCACTGTCTGTGGTAGACAGGACTTGTGATGTGGAAGGTATTGCTGTTCCAGACTGGACTTTCCTTCTCTTGGAACGGTGAATGGTTTCTTTACTTGCCACTTGTTCTGTTGAGTACCCCACCTGTCCTTTACTTTCTTTTTGTAGGTGGTATAGACGTTTATCTTCCGAGGATAACCACTGGCCATTCACTTTCGTGATGTCAAATAATGCATTGAGAACATCATATTTTCCACGCTTGACACATTCATCATAGACCTTCAGCACCTTCATAAGCTTTGCTCTTATCACTTGATCAGACACACGTGGAAAATTCAGTTTATTGTCCCACAATTTTGTAATTTCCTTAGAAATTTGGTCTATTCGTTCATTTCTTCCTTTAACATATGCTCCGAGAAACTGGTATCTTCCTACGATCTGCAATTGAAGTGGTATTCTGGATTTTTCATCGAGTGAATGTTCTTCTACACCCACGCTTCCTCTTCTTCTGTGTGACTCTTGAAATCTCACCAAATTTTTAGTCCAAGTCTTCTTGTTCTTTGTTACTGTGGTATGACTTTTCTTGTGAGACATCATATAATATTGTTACGACTTTACGGATAGCTGAGCGTAAATATCCGTTTAATAAAGTCGTTTAATTAATAAAATACTTTAACTGTATAGTAATCCAATTATAGTTCGATAATCCAGTCAATGTTGATAACAGTTCGATAATCCAGTCCGTATCCTAACGATAATGCTACAACTACTTATACTTCGTACACTTACAGCGTCTTTAGTTCGCTACAGTAGTTCCTTATTAGCTCAGTTACACGCAGAGTACTTCATAGAACTATTCACATTATCAACACTGAGCTCTGACAGCAGCTCGCTTATATAATTATTTAGAGCTTCCAGAATGTTCTACTAAGTTCTATAATCTTCTACAGTCTGTTACAGTCGTCTATATCACCGTGGTAACACAATGACGTCATCACATAACAATTCCAAGTATTTGCCGGCACACGGCCGTTTTGTTGCCATGGTAACGTGTGGCGTTATATTTATAAATTCATAACAAAATAATGAAATAAATAGAATTAAGCTGAGAATTAAGCTTAAGATTAAAACATCGGTCCAAAATGAATGTATAAAAATGGTAAATCAAATTTTTATTTTGGGGGTGACCTTTTTTTGTTGCAGAAAGCTATTTGGGCCTTTTTTCATGATTTTAGGTAAAAGTTCATCGATTTATGATACAGGAAACATTTTATTTGAAAAAAAATTAAAAAGTCATATCCCTAATATATATATATATATATATATATATATATATATATATATGTATGTATATATATACACACATACATACATACATATATATACACGTGTGTGTATATATATATATAAGCAATTCCGCGAGAGTGGCGGTCGTAACACTCTTTAAGCTATTAAAAATGAACTGAAAATGGAAATAACTTGAAACTTTCCAGAAATGTGAACTACTATCATATAGTTTAGTATGTTAAAGTTACAGCATTAAAGTCTTAAACTTTTTTCGAAAATTAACTATACGTAGCGGGACGGTCGTAACGCTTACTTTCTACCACTTCTGAACAAAACAACTGTCAGACTTAATGTAGCGAACGGTATGGTAAAAAAAAAGAAAAAAAAAAACTATATAGTGTGTGTATTTAGCACATTTTGATGTTATTATATACTGAGTTTCATAGTTTCTACTTGAAGTTTTACAAGCATTTTTATGTTTTTTTGTTGTGACGGTCGTAATGAAAAACCCAATTCTTAAAAAAATAAATAAAACGACCCAATCAATGATGTAAGAAAAAAATGTATAAATCATTATTAACAACCATGTATATTATGTTAAAAAACGCACTATAACATTATCAAAGTTTTCAATTATGAATATACGATACGATTTTTAATGCTACACAACAGGACTGTAAATAAGCATCAACACATGTTTATACAACCTTTAACCCTTTAAAACCATGCTATGGTTTGATATAATGATTATTTTAAATAAATTTTTTTCTTAAAAGAATTTTTAAATAGTTAAAAAAAAGAGTTTAGTATGTGTTTTAATAACTGTTTTGCTTTTTTATTCTTTTTTCTCGCGGAATTGCCCATATATATATATATATATATATATATATATATATATATATATATATATATATATATATATATATATATATATATATATATATATATATATATATATATACCGGTATAGAGTGCTCAATATAGAATGGAGCAAAATATTTTATGTAAAATTAAATAATAACAACTGGAGTCGATGTTATAAAACTTTTTACCGGAGTCAAATGCTACCGGCGGAAATTTTACTTTGGGAATTTTAACAGCCGTAATTTAAGAGTCGTAAAATGTTTTTCAATTCAATACTATAAAAATTTCAGCATCAAATTACGTAGATATCTATGCCCTGAATTTATTTTTAGAAATCTTTTGTTTAAACATGCACACCTTTTTCAAAAATCTAGAATCTGGGGGGGGGGGGAGGGGGAGGGGGAGGGGAAATGCATATCCTCCCACTTAGCTTAGTTAAGAAGATATCCGAACGATTTGCATTTCTTAAAAACAACAATTTACATTTTTAAACTCCAATTTTTTGTGTTTTCCGCTTATGTTCGACTATTACTGTTATATATTTTAATATAAGCTTTTCTCATGTAATTTATAATTTTTTTATAAATCTTTTTTCAACCAAAGTATCAATCAAAGTATTGATTGTCAGAGCGTAAGTTCAAGAAAAAACTCAAACTCAAGATGGTATGTTAGAAATTTGTTTATCAAAGACTTTTAACTAGTATTAACTATTAATAGAGAAAAGACTGATCAGATGATAGCTGGAGGGGTCAGAATGTTCTCCAGAGTTTTTTAAAGATTGGAACCACAGATGCCAATTTTCCAGCAGGCAGGAAAACAAGATTTAGTCAAGTACTAATTAAATAGTTTAAATAAACTTGAAGATTTCCGGAGAATGCTTTTGCAAAACTATAAACGAAATGTTGTCCACAAGGTGTAGAAGATTTTAATTGAGCAATGACTTTAGCAACTTAAGCTGGAATGATTTGGATGTCTAACAAGGGGTAACCTGTTTAACTAGAATGGTACAAAGAGTATGCCTATTAGATTCAAGAGTCAAATTAAAAGAAAAGTTATTTTCAAATAGTTCAGCCTTATCCTAGGGAGAGGTAATAAGATCAGCCCTTTGAATTAGAGATGGAATGTTTAACCTCCTTTTGTTAATTACCTTTTGTTAAACACCTTTGTTCTTAGAAAGAGTATTGCCTTGAATCCAATTAGAGGAAAAGTTCATTGCAAATAGTTCTGCCTTTAGGCTTGGGAGAGGTAATAAGATTATATTCATGAATTAGAGATGGAATGTTAGACTTACCTTTGTTAATGATGCTGTTGAAGTTTTTACAAAAGCCTCTAAAGCCTAACTTCTGAGATACGATTTAGTAAACTGGAAATAATGGGGCTAACCATCAGACATCACCTTTTTACATTGATTTCTTACAATAATAAATAGGCACTTTTTCCCTAGAGAGTTGTTCTTTTGAAAAAGATGAAAAAATTATCACAATTAGATAACAGCTGCACATAAAGATAAATGTAAGTAAATGGGGTAGAATGAGGTTTGACTTGGAGCAGACAAGAAGGAATAAAAACTTTAATAGCACAAACACATACAAAGTAGAGGGGATGAGGGGGGGGGGAGGATAAGGGGGTGGTATGTACAATGTTAATACAGTGAGTACATATGTGGTTTGACTCCATAACTTGATTTTATTATTTATTTTTTTTAAAACATTCACATATATTCACATGATATTCACATGAATAAAAAATCAGTATTGTGTTTTTTTTTTCTGACTTCAGTCACAATTTTTTTTCTAAATTTCTTCATAAATTAAGAAAGAAAAAAGAAATCAAACGACAATCATTCCAAATAATATTTTTTATTTTTCGCAACGTAATTTGATTGTCAGTGAGATGGCTTTGTGAAGCAAAAAGACATTAAATAAAAGCAAACTTTTTTGAATTTTTTTTTTAAATTACTGTACGCAAACTGGTTTTTATCATTTCTCTTAAAATGTCAAAATATGTTGTAACATTTTAAGATTTAAATAAGTACATTAAGTAACATTTTAAGTTTTAATTACGTACAGATAAATGTCAAATAAACTAAATATTTTTTTTGTTTTTAATGTTTTGAAATATTTATTTGTTAGGGAGAGGGTAAGGGGGGTGGGTGAGTGGGTGTTGAGATGGTGGCTTTATTTTGAAAAAAATGTCTATGGACATGAAGGAGGGGGGTGGGGGTCTTCGAAAGCATACAGGTTCGCACAAGGGGGTCCTAAATCAGTGGTTTTACTGCATAAGTACTTTATGGATGCCCCCAATTCTAAACATTTATAGTTAAAAGGTCCAAAAGCATGATTAGTCTTGTCTGAAGTTACATGACCATTTGAAACTGATGAAAGAGATAAACAGCAATCATAGTGCAAAATAAGATAAATGACAATGATTATTTTAACTGAAAAATAAAACTTAATCCTAACAAAAACAAAGAGCAAAAACAAATCTTGCTCCATTTTTTCCAAAACCAGTTTCAACCGAGCTGAGTTCTTCTAAAACTAAATTAACAACTTGACATTGGAGCAAATTATTTGTATTAATCAAACATTTGTTCATTTATAACTTTATCATTATTTTTTTGAAATGTTCAAAATAATTCTGATTGAATGTACTTTTTGCAATTTTTATAAAAAGGTGACTATTAATAGTGACCCTTAAATATTGTTCAAAAAGGTTAAACTTTTTTTAAATTTGGAATAAATTTTTTTTTAACAAAAAAAAAACAAATTAAGTTTATGGAAAACAAACTTATGGTAAATGTTAATAAGCAGATATGAAAAATTTTAAAGCAATATTAGTGTTTAAATATAAAACATTTAATGTATATAAAGGTATGCATTAACTTTTTATATATGCAATTACGTTTTATATATGTACTCATTTTTTTGTAACAAAAACTTAATAAGCACCTTACCTTAAATTTGTTGGATATTGTTCAAGCGCTAAAGCATCTAAGGCATTCCAGCCGGCAACCGACACACCGGAAAAAAGGCAAGCCATAATTAAGGTTTCAGTTGGAGTTGTAACAAACCAGAAGAAAAATACACAAATTCCAGAAATTACCATTGATATAGCTAGTATTATTTAAACAATTGCTTATTAAAAAATTTAAGATTATGATAGATTTAATTACAATCATACAACAACAATAATATAATATACAAAAGATATATATATGTATGTATGTATATATGTATATATATTAGAAAATAAAATTACATGATTTTCACAACTTTAAGCTTCATGCTAATGCAATCATCAGGTGAAATACAAATATAGTTCTTTCGTTAAAAAAATTATATTTTATTGGTTACGTAAAGTTTTTCTGTATAGTTTTACTAGTTATGTAAAACTATACAGAAAAACTTTTTATATTTTATATTTTTTTATACTTTTTAGGATGTCTGTTTTATTTTGTTTTTAATGTTGACTTGATATCGTATTTTTAAGCTGTCTTTAAGAAATTAAACCATTCTTTACATTTTTTTAAATGCATTTTTGGAGTTTTATCTTCTTGCTTATGAAATTTCTGAAACCAAAGTATATTCTGTAAACATAAAGTGCATCTGAGTGAGTGCCCACTAAAAGTAGAGTTTAGTGAAATTTTGTTTTGGTGGAAATTTTACAAAAATACAAACTTTATAATAGAAAAATTTTGTAAAATAGCTGTTGAAACTGTGAATGGTCTTTAACGCTTTTTATTTATAAAAAATAAATCTTTTTTAGGAAACTAATTAGAACAATTTTTAATAGAAATTTTTTAAATCAACTCTAAGTTTTTATAAAAAAAGAATTCAGAGCAATTAGATCTTAAATATGTGGCATAAAAATTAGCATGTTTTCAGTGTTAAATACATGACACAGAAAATAAATTATATCTCATCCAATTTTAGTAGTTTCTTTTTCTAAATAATTGATTTATTGATAAAATTAATTTTTAGGCTGAGGGAGTAAAGACACTGTACACCATATTTTGGCATACCTTTGGTAATTAGATTAGTATATAATCGAATTAATAGACATTTTAAAAATTGAGAAAGAAAAAAAAAAGAACATTATTGATGACAAAACTTATTCAACCTTCTAAAACAACAACAATAGTTAAAAAAAAACAAATTAACAAAGTGCGTCTACAAAGTAAAAGTTAACATGATATGTGTGAATGAATGGAAAAAGTTGTGTTTCTAAACATTCATCAACACAGATTGATGCATTGATTACTACAGTCTTGAAAGTACAAAACCATGGCTTAGACATACGACAATTAGAAGCAACAATCCGCGTTATTAGTTTTTTTGAAACTCTTTTCTTACAAAGTGAACACTTACTTGGCATGTTTAGCTCTTCTCTAAATCTCTGTTAAATATTTTTTTCTGATACTTTTTCAACAAGGGATTTGACAAAGTATTTTTTAATGTCCTCTTATATCCAAAAAGTAAGATATACTGAGTAGATCTGAGCCAACAATGCAGACTTAAAGTTTTTTCATTGACTGGTTATATAATAGCTCCTTCATTAACTTCCAACTCTAATTACTTGCAGTAATTTGTTGGAAACTTTTTCTACGTAAATTACTGCTCAAAAATTAATTCTTAATAAATTTAATAATAGTAATGGCATGGTTGTTCATAGGGGGTTACATTTAACTGTGATTACAGGGAAAACAAAAGCTTCAGTTAGAAACGAGACAAAAATTAATGATCAAAGGTTAGTAATATGGAATGATGTGAAACAAGCCATTTTATATGGCAAATTTAATTTGAACTCTAGCTGCAGAGCAGTTGAGTCTGTCTCACATAATCATAAAGTTGTATCTTACTCTTTCCAACCAAAACACATCTATTTACTGTAACTGCTCTTTAAGTTCTAAAACCTCTAAAATTTAGTTTTTAACTCAAAAATCAATGCCTCAGTTCATGTTTTTATCTTCATCAGCCATTTTCATGCTTTTATCTTTATCACTTATCTTCATGCTTTTATCTTCAACAGCCATTTTCATGCTTTAATCTTTCTCAGCTATTTTCATACTTTCATCTTTTTAGAGATCTTCACAGAGATCTTTTTTCTGTCAACTCTCAAGGTTTCACTAAAAGTTTTCATAACTTACAAATTTTGCGTTTTCTTGCTCTTTAACTCTTAGTATTTTTCTAGAAACTCACAACTTTTTTAGAAAACCTCAACTCTTTATAGTTATAGTAATCAGGTTTAAATCCTTAGACCATTCTTTTATGTGCTTCCGCCTAGCACTTCTGATCCTAGCTTGTGTTCAGTTTCTCCTTTTTCTCTCTTAGGTGGTTCTGATCATGCAATGATCTCTTTAAGTCTTTCATCTTTAATTCGTTTTCAAACTGAAAAGAATGACTTGGATTCTTTTCGTGATTTTCTTTGAGAAGGTCCTTGGGCTGATGTCTTTTTTCTCCTAACTGAAAAATGTGCTTCCTATGTAACCTCCTGGATTTAGGAAGGAATGGAAGCTTTTATTCCTTCTCGTAGGTCAAGCCTCATTCTACTCCATGATTTTTGTAGGTCAAGCCTCATTCTACTCCATGATCCAAGTCAAGCCTCATTCTACTCCATGATTTTTACCTTCTTGTGTAGCTGCTACATCTAATTTTAACATACCTACATTGATGTATGGCTACCCTCCCACTGAGTCCTCTTAACATCTTAACATCTTCTTGGATTATCATTTACTACTGACCTTTCATGGAAACCATATATACAATCGATTGCTAAATTAGTACCCGCTAAGGTTGCTTCTCTTTATCATGCTCACCATTTTCCTACTCCTGATTCTATTCTCTACTTCTACAAATCTCTTATTCGCCCCTGTATGGAATAGTGTAGTCATACTTGGGTTGGTTCTTCTAATGATGCCCTTTCTCTTCTAAACAAGGTCTAAAAATGCATTGTAAATGTACCTGGACCCACTCTATCTGCTAAGCTTGAGTCCCCATCGTTGTAAAGCTGCATCTCTTTCTTTTTTCCACCAATACTAACATGGTCGCTGCTCAAAGGAGATATGATCTTTAGTTCCAATAACTAAAACTTATTCTCACTTGACTTGTCATTCAGAAAAGTCTCATTCTTTTACTGTATATGTCCTTGTATGCTCTAATAACTTTGTCTAGATTTCTTTCCCCACACTTTAACCCTTTCACTGCCATCTTCTTTTTTTTTTCTGATTCATACAACCTTCAAGTTATAAGTCTTCTGTCAACTGTTTCCTTGCTCTATAACTCCTTTTTTTTTTTTTTTTAAAGTAAGTCTTAACTTAATAGTGGTTGTTACAGCCTTGTTGGGCATGAATCAGAATTTAAAAAAAAAAACTTAACTTTTCTAGTAACTCTTAACTTAACTCTCCCAAACTAACTCCAGTAGCTTTTAACTCCTTTTCTATTAACTCCCAGCCTAAAAGGTGGTTGCCTTCAGTCTTGTAAGAAGAAGATTTGTTTAAATAAAAAGTTATAAATGCCGTTAGATCAAATAAACTCTAGAACCATACATTTATATAAAAAATTTTATACACTTAGTTAACTTCTGAAAATAGATTTGTGAAACTTATATTATTTCTGGTTACATTGTCATCAGTTTGGTAAAGAATCTTTAAAATACTATTTTGATTGAAGTGATTGAAGAACCTTTTTCATTGTTTACATTTGGTGAATCTATTGCATCTAAATTCCAGAAAGCAGATTCTAGAAATCTCTAGAAAAATTGAAATATAAATTCTAGAAAGCATTAATTGCTAGTAAAAAAGTAAAAGTTTTTTTTGATTTTTATAAGACCCTATTGCAGTTTTATACTTTTGAAGATATCTAAGGCTTTGACAACAAAATTGATATTGATAAAACAAATATAGCTTTACCCCTTTTAAAAATTTAACTAAATTTAGTAAATGATGGTTCTTATACGAAAATCATTTTATAATTTTTTTAAAGATAAAAAAAAAAAAATTAAAAAAAAATAAAAAATTATATTTAGTTAAATACTTTTACATTCTTTAAAATGTCTTTAAAAATCAAGGTTTAAAATCAATAATTTAAAATCTAGGTTTAAAATCAATAATTTAAAATTGAGGTTTTTACTCATTAACTTTAACTAATTTATTATTTTAAAATGATACTTAATAAAAACTATTCTAAACTAAACTAAATTTAAAAAAAAAAAACTATTTATATATCACAAATTTAAACAATATAAAAGGAGGAACTACATATATACAAAAAATTTTCACTTAAACATATTTATTATAAACTTTTAAGAGTTGTTTTACCTAATAATTGTCGCCTTCCTAGTTTGTTAATAACTAAAACAGTGATTATATTTCCGGGCAGGTTTGATAAAGCAATTAAAAATGACTCCATATAAACTGCAGTTCCAAATTCAACTTGCTGTGAGCATGTCCAAATGCTTTTTGTTTCATTAAAAGAAGTTTCTCCACCACAGCTTGATCCACCTTGTTGGATTCTTTGAAATATTTCTGGAAACCACATCCACAAACCATAATACCTTGAAAACAAATTTTATTGGATTTTCTCGGACATTATTATCATAATAACTATGATTGTGGTCATAATGATGATGATGATGATCATCATTATCATCAAAATTATCATTATTATCATCATCGTTATCATCATCATCATTATCATCATCATCATCATCATCATCATCATAATCATCATCATCGTCATCATCATCATCATCATCATCATCATCATCATCATCATCATCATCATCATCATCATCATCATCATCATCATCATCATCATCATCATCATTATCATCATTATCATCATCATCACCAATTAAAACCCTACCCGAATGAAAGTGTAAACCATACAAATAAAAGAATCAGTGTCGTCCTTAAGTGTGGTTTTTGAAACAATTTTTTTGTTGAACAGCAAACCTTAAAATAGAAAAGTGTTCACATCTGTAATAGTTATATCATAGTACAAAAAAAACTCTATAATTTGTTTAAAGCAAGTGAAGTAGAAAAAAATTTAATTATTTAAAATTAAAAAATAAAACAACTTAAATTTTACAACAGTAAGAGATAATGGTAAACTACATTCTTTTTTCATATTATTCATTTTTTTTAATTTAGTATTTGTTCTTTAAAGTTGTATTTTTAAATTTTATCTAATATACAAAAAAAAAAATTTTTTAAACAAGTTTTTATTGATTTTTTTTTAATAGAAAAAATAAGTACAAGACTTATCGATAGATTCATTAATAAACTCAGCTTCCATGCAAACGAGAAGTCATTATTATTTTTGGCTTACACGAGAAGCCAAAAATCACTTATTAATAGTTACAAATATTAGCATAAAGTTTTGGAAATCATTTTTGTAATATATTTTGTAATTTAAATAATGTAAATAATATTCTTAAATGAACCTAATCCTACTACTTTAACATTTACAATGGATCCATAAACAATATTTTGAAATGCCTAAAAGACAATTTTTTTCACAATTTTAAAGACTTTTTTTATTCTTTCAATAGGAATGTGTCAATGACAATCACATGTCGTCAACGACATTAAGGGCAATTTTTGACAATAAATTTGGTTTATCTCATCACCAGGATGGGCAAGTTTATAGCTATCTTCTATGCACCTAAGGTTCTGACTAATGAGAAACCAGGCATTGCTCCATTACAGGTATTTAAACAAAACATAAATATCAAGTTGAAATATAAATTCATTACTACTAAATTTCATGCATTAAAACAATATATTTATAAAATTATAAAAATATATCATTTTTTCTTTATCAGGACTTGAATTCTATTTGGAAGGTGTCTAGGTATGTTGAGGATGAACCTGCTACAAGTGCAGTGTTCAAATCATGGGGAAACCATAGCTGGTACCTGGATCCAACTATTGTTCTCATTGTGCTGGCAAATTCAGATGATTCAATCACTGAACAAGAAAAGGAGATGATCACCAAAAAGCTCTATAATATGCCCATACCAAATGACTATGATATGGATAGACATAAAGGTTTCTTACCTGAAACAAAAATGTCTGTACTTGACAAGCAGCCAGAATTGGTTTACTTCATAACTAGTGATTAATGGCTAATTTGAGATTTTAGGCTATGACAAAACTAAGTCCAAATGGATGATTTATCCAGCTAGCTCCTGGAATATCGATTTTGATTATTTGGAGTTCCAGTCATACATCAAAAACTTGGCTGTTGTTAATGATTGTAGCAAGAGGGCTGTAAAGCTGGTACAGGAAACAGTGTGTCAAGATAAGTCTAAGCATAAGCTGCAAAAGCTACTCAAATTCGAAAACAACTAGACAGTGCTTTCCTGAAAGTCCAAAGCTGCCTACTGCAAATAAGCTGAGCAGAAAACACCAGCTCAACTTTTGAAAGGGTTTCCTGTCATAGAAGATGTAAATGTATTCAGCTTCTGTGAAGAGGACACTGAATTAGATACCAACACTGATTTGCTTCCTGATGTTAATGCTGTAGAACAACTGTTTGGTGACCATGAGACTGCTAATGACAGCTAGTCAATTATTTTTTGTTGATTTTTGTAATTTTTGTTCAATAAATTTTTACCATTGTTTGTTTATTATTTAAAAAAGATTGACTGGGGTGGGCTCCCCCCTCCTTTTTTTTTTTTTTTTTTAGGTGGTCAATCAAAATACACTGCTTATTATTTTGTTTCTATAAATTATTTAAAACATAAAAAAAATTATTTAAGCATACATAAAAAATTATTTAAGCATACATAAAAAATTATTTAAGCATACATAAAAAATTATTTAAGCATACATAAAAAATTATTTAAGCATACATAAAAAATTATTTAAGCATACATAAAAAATTATTTAAGCATACATAAAAAATTATTTAAGCATACATAAAAAATTATTTAAGCATACATAAAAAATTATTTAAGCATACATAAAAAATTATTTAAGCATACATAAAAAATTATTTAAGCATACATAAAAAATTATTTAAGCATACATAAAAAATTATTTAAGCATACATAAAAAATTATTTAAGCATACATAAAAAATTATTTAAGCATACATAAAAAATTATTTAAGCATACATAAAAAATTATTTAAGCATACATAAAAAATTATTTAAGCATACATAAAAAATTATTTAAGCATACATAAAAAATTATTTAAGCATACATAAAAAATTATTTAAGCATACATAAAAAATTATTTAAGCATACATAAAAAATTATTTAAGCATACATAAAAAATTATTTAAGCATACATAAAAAATTATTTAAGCATACATAAAAAATTATTTAAGCATACATAAAAAAAATTAGAGTTCTATATTCATCAGAAGACCCACTGCCAGAAAAACCTGGATTTCATTGATTGATTGATTGCAACCGGTAAGAAGTGTCAACAATGGTTACAGGTCTGGCGAAAAACATGAAAATGAACCTACAATGATAATTTTTGGTATGTCTTTTAAATAACATAAACATTCATTTGTTAAAATAGTATCCAGTTTTTTTATTTTTTTCCCAGTATATAATGCTGGTATATTTATAAAAAGAAAGTTTTTTTTGAAAATTTTATGAGGCCAGCGCGACAAAAAAAAATAATTAAAAAAAAAGCGAAAAACAGTTTTTCATTTCTTTATTATAGTTCACATAATATTCCCTTTTTTTTAGTGAAAATTTTTTCATGACTTAATTTTTAAACACTCCTACTATGGATGTGAAAAACAATTATTTTGGTGATGAATTAGAATTTTAAAAAAGAAAATCCCTTCCAATAAATTTATAAGAACTAATGAAGAATCTGCATTTATAGCCTATATACCAATATTACATTATACTTGGATTGCCAGTTCCTACAGAGAACAAGTGATCTCATTTTAAGGACATAATCTTTTTTAAGTGTATTTTGGATGATTGCCTATTGCAATAATTTAAAAATGAAAAAAAAAGTGATTGAAATACATCAGGGTTCAAATTAACGCAAAAAAATCTGATCGTGGAAAATAAAATTATGGCCCTCTTTACCCCTTATCCCTGGTGCTACTTTGCAGTAATAAGGGGGAGGATTTTTGTATATTAGTTCATAGTTGTTATTTTTTTAACATATTATCTCTCATATCTAAATATTATTTTATAATTTTCTCATTTGGCGGAGCTTAAAATAGCGTAAGCTACTTTTATAATTTACAGCTTAAGTTATAACTTAAAGTTTAAGTTGCAGTTAGTGCAATGAGCAAGTAACGGATTTAACACTATTAAGATATTACTTTTAATAATTGTTTTTACTTAACATGAAACTTAAAAAAGTAAGAGTAAAAACGAAAATATTACAATATTTAAACTACTGTTATTACAGCTATTAAATAACTCGACTGTCAACTAAATTGGCTAATATATTTTCTAAAGTCGACTAAAATCAACTAATACTTCTTTAAAATCAAGTCGACTAAAAGTTGATTTAGTCGAAATATAAGAATAATTTATTTTTTCGAAATAAATTGTTAAAAAAATAATAAAGTAGTTTATTTTTGCTTTCTATTTTTTTACATTATGTCATTTAAATGTTAATTGAGAAAAACAATATGAGAGAACAGCCACTCTGACAACTGAGCATTATATTCCCAGACCCCAATGATTTAGGGACTGCCTTAAATACTTGTTATATATCAAAGTCTTTACAATCATATTTACAATGAGATTTTATAGATGACATTGGGATTTTGGAGCTTAATGACTTAATTTTGCCCCAGAAATAAATAATCAATAGTTTAATTAGGTTTTTAATTTTTAATTTTTTTCCCTGTAGTTATTAAGGTGCTCCCAGAAGCCCTTACGGTCTTATTACAAAGCACCAGGAAGAGCATAAATAATGCTAACATGCTATGAGTTAGTAAAACTTTAACAGAGTAAACAAAAAATAGGTAATAGTTATAATTTAAAATGTTGTACTTCCTCAAATAACCATTCACTATGTACACTGCCACCGGCAAATAATAAGAAAAATTTAGCAAGTTCTTTTAGGATAATGTTTTGTGTTTGGTAAACAACACTTATAAGGGTTTGGTGTTCAATTTAAGCGAACGGTTTCGTGCAAAAACTAATATCATTTGCAATTGGAATTATTCTTTCTCACATCTTCTTATGTAAGCATTTTTTTGTACAGATTAGTTTGATTGTTTTCATTTACATTTCATTTCTTTTTCTTAAGAAGTAGAGCTGAATCATCACTGGTTCTACTAACCACCGGTGATATTTGATCGGAGTCTAGCAGCCTTTCACTGAGAAGGATTTATCACATAATTTTATCACGCCCATTAAAGTTAAACCATTGTTAAAACAAACCAAACCTAAGTTCAGGTTCTAGCGAAGGTCTATCTATATCAACCTCTGAAATTACCTCTGAAATGCAAATACCTGAGCTGGTTATTTTTGTAACCTTTTTGAGTGGTTTGAAGAGTTTAAACATGACTATAGTTATACGTTTATACTAGGGATGTATCAAAGCTTAGACTTCAGCATGCCGAAGCTTTGGCACTTTTTTCACAAAACCAGAGTCAGTTTTCGCCAAATCATTGGAAATTTTTTTAGGTAATTAAAGGTAATAAGCTACTGTTATATTAAACATAAAATGATTATATTGTTTACAATATAAAATCAAAATCAATGGCTACTTTTTTATATTTTCATTTCAGTTCTATGTTTAATTATATTCCTTTGTTGTATTTACTAAAATCTATTTTCACTGTAATTTGTATTTAGTTTTTTTGTGCTTGAAACATACGCTAGAAAAATTATTTCTTATCACAACTCAAAAACATGAATAATTAATAATTTTATAACTACAGAATTAGATAATCTACAGAAAATCAATGGCAACATGCTGAAATAATTGTATGCATACTAAAACACTTTAAAAGTACTACGAAAGATATGAGTGCAGACACATCAGAGATTATAACGTTTCTTGACTATGCTTGGGACAAAGCAACTGGAATCAAAACTGTTGTTGATGAACTTAAAACTGATTTTAAAAGTCACTTTCATAAATACAAAGATAATGTTCACATAATAAGCCACATGAAACAGGCTGTTGCCTGAGCATGGAGAACAGATTATGTTTTTAAATTATAATTTGCCTGATTTTTAACAAAATTAATTTAAACGCAATAAACTAATAAGTATAATAAAAATAACTTCCCTCATTTGTAATTAGTAATTACTAAATAGTAATTTTATTATTCTTCAAAGTACAAACTGATGTATACTAAATGTGGTAAGAGCGGTAAATGTATACTAAAAGTGGTAAGAGCGCTCGCTTCATAAGCGAGAGGTTCGGAGTTCGACTCCCACCACGTCCCTGGAAGTACCGCGCTCAACTTAGTTTCTCCGCGCAGCGGCCTTGCTCGGAAAGGTTCGTGTTTTGGAGTTAAAGAGTTGAGAGAGGGTTGTACCACGAATAACAACTAAAAAAAAAATTAAAAAAAAAAAAAAAAAAATGAGTAGCCTCCTCGACTGTAGTGGCCCCCCCTCGGGCCTTGGGGAGGTGAATAATTTAAAAAAAAAAAAAAAAAAAAAAAAAAATATTGTTTATAATATAATTTTAAAGTTTAGACTTGATTAAATTGACAAGAAGTCAGATTAGTTTTATAATTCACACCCTGATTCAATTACTAACTAGCTACTCATTTTTTTCCATATAACATTAAACTTGTTCAAACAAGGCATAGCTACATCCTAAAAAGACATTGCGTAATTTAAAAAAAAAGCTTGATAATTTGTGGTGGTAGTGAAATACCTTGTGAGTTAAAATATATATAATTGCAGAAGATATATTTTGCAATATGCAGTACATATAATAATTGCAGTAAAATGTTAAAAAGTGTTTTTTAACAATTAGTATTATCCTTAGATAGCTAGATTTGCAAGATATTTTACCTATGTAAGTGCAAAAGCTTCGCTCGGGCCAAAGCTTCGGCTTAGGTAAAATTTTAGCTTCGATATATCTTTAGTTTATACATAACTATAGTTAAAAATTACACTAAATTGATGTAACAATCAACAAATAATGTGTGCTGTTACACAACCAAGTCATAAACTAAACAAAAACGGCCACAGGATAGTTAACATATTGTGAGTATTCTATCTAACTCAAAAATCTCTTTTAACTAATCCTTTAAGTTTTCTTCCATTTTGAAAATTTTATAATCTTATTAAGTTGCATTGTTAACAATATGTTAACATTTAAATACACCATAATGTTAAGTGTTTATTTAAGAAAATATTTATAGCTTTTATTTTTTTTAATTTAAAAGCTTATAGCCTAAATAAAACAAAAATTTTCCTTCAACTTTTATTTTGCTAGTTTGTAGAGTGTTGTAAACTTTACAACACTACATCATTAAGTCAAAAAATGCCCATTTTTAACTTAACGTCTTTTTCCAGTATATCCACGGTATGCACTTTAATAAACCAGGTCGGAAACCTCAAAATAAGAAAGAGTCACCAAACATTCGGCAGCGGAATATTTGGTGATGCAAAACCACTATTCATGACATCTCTCGTTATAATAGTACACGCTTTTGTTTTTAAACAAATAAAAAAAATAAAAGATTGGAAAGTTAAATCTAATGAATAGATAAAAGGATTTTAAGATTTTCACTAAATCAATTTATAGTCCGCAGTCGACTATTCATTTTTTCTTAGTCAACTAATTTCACCTTTTGACTAGTCGACTTATAGTCTATTTAGTCGAAGTCGATAACAATATTAATTAATAAACCACTTTAACAACATAAATTGATAAACCACTTTAATTAGTCATAGAAAACTATTTAATATGTTCATGCTGACAATAAAACATGTGTTATTTTTTAAGAGTATTTAATTGTTATTATAAAAAGCCATAAAACAACAATAAAACAAACTGCAAAGTTGTTTTAACAATATAAAGAGCTTGTGTTAATATAAAACAACTTCATGATGATGTTTTTTTGCTGTTTTATACAGTTTTTATACAACCTTAATAACACAAAACGCTTTTAAATTAAAATGAAGTAAATAAATGGAATTGTTCCAATAAATTAAAACATCAATATAAAACTTTAAAAATTAAAAATTAAATTAAAACATCAATATAAAACTTTAAAAATTAAAAATTAAATTAAAACATCAATATAAAACTTTAAAAATTAAAAATTAAATTAAAATATCAATATAAAACTTTAAACTTCATATTTGTGCAAAATATTTGGTAGGGTGTAATGGCAGTCTATGTTTTCTAATAAAAATCTCTAATAAAGATGGAAATATAAAAGGAAAACCAAAAAATTGTTAAAAGATAATTATAATTTCGTTTTCAAATTTCATTAAGAATATTCAATAACAAGCAGAACCATAACAAGCAATTCAATAACAAGCAAAGTTGTTTCAAAAATATTAAGAGCTTGTGTTAATATAAAACAACTTCGTGACACTGTTTTATACAGTTTATAACCTTAATAACATAGAAGTAATAACATTACTTTATATTAGTAACACAAATAAAATCAAAGCAAAAAAATATTTGACACCACATTTTTTATAATTTCTTGTTTCTTGATCTAGCATACAATTAAAAATTAAAGTATAATTAATTTTTTCATTCAAATAGTTTTTAAGTCGATGTTTTCATTTAATTTTTTCATTTAAATTGTTTTGTAATAAAAGATTAAACAAAAAAATTTGGTTTAATAAACTGAATTATATTTCCTTAAGTTTAAGAATATGCTTAAATTATTTTTTTAGAAAAAAAAATTCCTTTAAACAGAAGTAAACTAATTTGTCAATTTTAAGTAATTTTAATTTTAAATTTTTTATAATTTAATTTTTATTTTTACTTTTGCAACCACTTGATGTTTGCAACCAATCACTGGTGATGTTTGCAATCACTTGATGTTTGCAACCAATCACTGGTGATGTTTGCAATCACTTGATGTTTGCAACCAATCACTGGTGATGTTTGCAATCACTTGATGTTTGCAACCAATCACTGGTGATGTTTGCAATCACTTGATGTTTGCAACCAATCACTGGTGATGTTTGCAATCACTTGATGTTTGCAACCAATCACTGGTGATGTTTGCAATAGAATGTTTCAACTTTAAAATCTATTTTCAAGAAACCAAAATATAATTAACTATTCAAAACGTTTACAATTTAAAATAAAAACTTTCTTAATGGCTTGTACTATTATGGACGCCGCTAAATTAAATTTATAATTATTGAGCATTAAAATTCTTTTAAATTTTTGAAAATTTTAAATTTCAAAATTATTTGAATAAGACAATTTTAGGAGACTGAAACTCTTTTGTTCAAATAGATTTCTTTTGAAATAAAATTCCTTGAAAAACTTGCGTATTTATAGAAAATATTTGATCTTGATATTGCTTTAAATAAAATATAAAAAATTGTATCACATTTTTTATATTCTATTCGACATTTTTTGTTAAAATAATTTTTAGTTAGAAGCTTATATTATGTGTTAACAACATATAAGATATAAATAGAAACATTTGTATGGCTAATTTTTGCAAGTCTTTAAGCATATTAAGTAAATCTAATAGTTGGGTAACTGTAAGTTACTGTAGTAACTTTACTGGTTGTTTTGATTTAGTTTAAAAGTAAATTTACTGTGATGTAGTTTATACATTCAGTAAATCAAACTAAATATAACTTTAAAATAATATTGGCTTCCACTCAGAGATTTAATGTAATCTAAATTTAAAAGCGGTTTATGTTGAATAAAATCTCAGCGCAAGAGAGCAAAGACTATACTTCTATTCAAAAGATAAATATAGTGTGCTGTACTTTATGACCCCTGATAAAAAACTTAGACAAAAACATTACTTTTAAGAATGGCCCAAAAAAATGCTACATTAGAAAAGAAGAAAATATAAACAACACCTCGGTTGACTTTGGACCACTTGACTAGCATTTTTTAAAACATTTTTAAACATTGAAAATCAAGAAATATAAAGTTAAAATGTTGAAAAATAATTTAATCAAATAACAATTGTAATTTTAATTCAAAAAATAATTGTAATCTTACAAAAACTTGGAAAAAATTTAATAATATGAAATAATAATTGAAAAATAGAAACATAATTGAAACTAAATAGAAACTTTGAAAAAATTAAAAGAGATATACAGAAAGATTAAAAAAAAGTTAAAAAAAGATCATAAAACACAATTGTTTTAATAATACCTTCTGAAGAGTCAAACTAAAACTGCACAAACATTGACTAAATTTGCACACATCACCATGATTGATATCAAATGGTGTAACAACTCTTGGCTGTTTATCACCAAATTCTGAAATCTATTAAATTATAAATATAAAAATTATTTATACATAGAAGAAATGATATTCTATTTATTTATTAGAATTCATATTGATTGTTATTTTTATTTTGGATTTTTGTTTAATGTTGAAAAGGGTGGAATGTATTTCCCTGAGTTATAGTTAAAAAAACTGTTATAGAAAAATTGTGTTTTTTGTAATTTAGTTGAGAAGCTTTTAAAACAGTATCTTTTCAAAAATAGGCATGACCCTGATTAAACCCAGGTTTTTCAATGCTAAATAAGAAATATATATATATATATATATATATATATATATATATATATATATATATATATATATATATATATATATATATATATATATATATATATAACACTTTTAAAACAACAGATTTTAGATTAACTTAAAAAGAACCATGTAAACCTCAGGTGGAATTGATTCAATTTGTCCAAAGTTGCTACAAAACATAAGCGTGAAAACCTTTTCAGCTCTTTTATATTGCCCAATCTAAAGAGTATAAAAATGCTTTTTAATTATAATAATTTTAATAAATTAAAATAATAAACTAAAATAATTTTTAATAATTTTTACACTTCACAGAATAAGACAGAACAAAAATGGTTTGTGTTTCAGAGTTATAGAGTTGAGAGAAGGTTATAACCACAAGTAGCCTCCTCATCTGTAGTGGCCTTCTCGGCCTTGGGGAGGTGAATTATTATAAAAAATATATACATATATTTAAATCAAAAAACACTATCATTACATTACTTTCTTTCAAAACTTAATAATACAATTTAAGAGGAACTTTCAAAAAATAAATACAATTTTCGAGGAACGCTTTTTATTTCAAATTTTAAAAAGAAAATGGCACTAAGATAAGCAGTTTACTAAGAATTCTTTAATAACTTATTATTAACAACAATCACATAGAAATATAGAAGGCTATACTTGAGCACATAATGATAACAATTCTTAAATAGGTTATTTTTAAGTATAGCAATAAAACAACTCAAATTAAAATTATTATAAAAATAACCTTATGGTAATAAAAGTATAAGTACATTCAGCTTTTAAATTAAAGCTTATAAACATTGTCTTAAGAATAAACAAATTTGCCTATAAACAAAGTTAAAATAAACAATTTCTCAAAAAAAAATTTAAGTAATGCTTAAAGTTTAGTTTATTTATTATTTAATTATTATCATGATATAAAATGCCACCGCTTGGAAAATCTGTAAATTAATTAAAAAAAAGGCCAATGCCGATACTGATTCCGATTGTGCAAAAAGTGCCTGATTAAGCCGATGCTGATTAATTGGTACATCACTAATATATATATATATATATATATATATATATATATATATATATATATATATATATATATACACAAATATTTTTATATATTTGTATATATCTCTTTATATTAACGCTGAACTTAATAGAAGTAATGCCCACTGGTGCATGTTTGACAAAGAACTCTTGGAAGCCATTAAAGCCGAGGTAATGGCCAGAAAGAGTCTATCAGCAATTTTTTATAAGGAAGTATTTATATACAGATATATAAATATATATGTAATAACAATCTTTCATTCAAAATTATGCAAATGTAAAAATTCCATTCGTATAGCGTTATGCACAAGCGCCTGCAAGTGTAAAAGTTGAGTTTGCAAGTTATATATGGAATAATTGTGAATAATATATGTATAATATGCAAGCCTTCCCGGGAAGCCTGTGTGGTGGCACACCTTGTTTGTCCACATTTAAAGTAATTTTTTTAGACAAACTGACCCTGGCAGTTCGCATCTTTTAACTTATAAAGCGTTTCAATAACTCGCAGCAATAAGTTAAACATATCTACTAAGAAAAAAAAAATCAATCCTAAAAAAAGAAAAAATTTAAAAAGATATCAAGGTTAAATAAATAAACTAGAAAAATTTAATAATTAAAAAAAGTAAATAAAACAAAAATTTTTTTATACAACTTTTGCATTCTTCTTTTTTTAGAGTCGTTGTCACAAAAAAATAGAGTACTTTTTATTTATTTTAATTTTATTTTTACGTCTTTTATACCGATTTAACAACAATTAAAAGATCCACAATTTTTATCAGTCCATATAATTAAGAAACTAATTTGCTATGTACGCTAGAAGTATAAGAAATTAAAAAAAAAATTTTTCTAACTTTTATTCGTTTTGTATGTCTTTTCACTTTTAAAAATGTTTTTGCTATATTTGAGGTTTTTTCTCGATACTTATAACAGGAAAATAAGAAAATAAATTATTTATTTGTAAAATATATTATTTGATTAATAATTTTTGTAATAACGGAATAAGTTAAATAAAAGAATAACATGGTTTCTTTAAAAAATGTATTTACCGCATTTGATGTCTGAAATTGTTTCTTTTACAATGCCCAATTGCTAATGTTAATAAAAATTACTAAAGATAATGAAAAATTGCTGTTTAAAAAAAATGTATTTAAAAACTTTAAAAAAAGCTTTACATAGGCTCCTAAACATTTTGTTAAAAAAGTTCAGTAAAGTAACAATGTACTAGCCCACAAGCTTTTGAAGCATCATCAACAACAATAGTTCACCAGGAAATAAACTATCGGGTTTAAATGCACAATTTGGATAATCCTACAAAAATGCAGACTATTTCAATGAGGATATTGAAAACAACCAAATATTTTATATTTAAATATTAGTATTAATGACTTTTTATTTTTTTACATGAAAAACTGAAATTACATGAATTACAATTTAATAGCAATTAATTTTCTCGCTTTCCTGTGCATTGATAAAAACAGTTTAGCAAAAACATTTGAAAAACAAATTTAAAAATTGTCCATGTTTCTAGCACAAATTATAAAGTATTTCCTTAATATATTGACTAAAAAAAAGTCGCAAAAATATTGTATAACAAAAAATATTTTTATTTTCATTATATTCTTATTTCCTCGACTTGTATTAGTTTTTGGTAGTAAAAAATAACACCCTAAAAATATGAAAACCTACAGTAAAATATTAGGTATATTATTCTTAATATTCCATTTTTTAACTTATTTTATTTAGATTTTTATTTCTGATTTTTCTATTTTCTGTTCTTTTCTTCGAGTAATGGTGTTTTATTATCTTTTAACAATTAGATGTCTCTTTTGCTATATATATTTACTTTTTTGCTATAAATAAATACAGCAAGATTGAAACAATTGAAAAATGTAATATGCTAAGAGGCAGATTTAACACCTTTGAAAACAACACTGAGGACAGAGCATTAAACCACTGAGTTACTGATGGTATACGTTTAAGCGATAAACAATCCATTTTATAAATCTCTTATAAGCTCTATGTATGCAAAAAAAAGTCATTGATGATGTCATACTGAAAAAGGAGCTGCAGAGGCTTCAGTAAATACATTGAATGCGAGTTTGGGTAGCTATCATTAAAGTATAAAGGACTTTTATTGAGGCAAAATAATTATGATGCTTTGATACTTTTTTCATCTGAAAAACTGTTAAAATTAAAGTCAATTTTTTTAAACTTTAAGTGTTTAAAGTGTTTTTCTTTTTCAAAAAGTAAAGTGCTTTACTTTTTCAAAGTGTGCAGAATATATTAAGACATGTACTAATCTAAATACACAATCATATATAACATTAAATCTTTGGCTTTGGCAAGAGTAAATGACTACAAAACCAGTGAAAATACCATAAAAACACAATACCATACCATAAATACACCATACCATACCATAAAAACACCATACCATACCATAAAAACACCATACCATAAAAACACCATACCATAAAAACACTTTGTGGGCTAGGAGAGCCGCCTGCTTAAATAAAAACAATTTTGATAATTGATTAGGTTTTGATAGTTAAACTATTGTTTTGCATTCTGTCAGCTTTGTTTTTTTATTTCACATTGTAGTGTTTCCATTTTTTTTTTTAATTTTTTTTTTATTCTATGAGTTTTTTCAGTTACTTGTTCTGTTGTCTTTTTTTTTTTTTTTGCAAACAGCAAAAAAATAAATCAGAAAATCAATAGTCTGCAACAGTTTTTTCCTGATATTTCCTTATTCAAACCTAGCATTTTCTAGAAAAAAATGTAATTTTAATTACAATTACAAATTTTTTACAAATTTTAATTTACTAATTTATTATTGCTCTGTTCTTTAAGAACATTGAGCACTCTATTTGTAAAATACACTAACATAATTTACATATATATATATATATATATATATATATATATATATATATATAATATATATATATATATATATATATATATATATATATATATATATATATATATATATATATATATATATATATATAAATGTATTGGGGCAATTCCATTTTTAACTTAAAAATTTGGGTGACCGGCTAAGGAAAATAAACTTGTTTTTTGATACTATATGAGACGCATCTGACCAAAACCAGTCGGATGTTGCGTTATGTTATATTGAGAAAACCATCAAAACATCTCAAAAATTCAATTTTTATCATTATTTTTTTACATAATTGTTTACACAATTAACTTTTCTTTGCTATTCAAACTTAACTTTTAATAAAAAATAATTTTTTGATGGTTAATTTGGTGATTTTTGTGAGGCTATTGTCTTAAAATTTCTGTGATTACTCATTAAATTGATCCACTTTCAGTAATAAACATGACTGCCTAGCGCAATAATAACCTTGACATTTTGGTATGGTTAGAAAGCTGACCTCTTTAGCTATTCAATGGCGTACACGTGTTTCTTTGTCTCATTTGAAATTTGACCAATCAGAGCAATTTTTACAAGCTACCACGTGTAAACAAACTTGGCAAGCGTTGCTATCACGTGGTTTCCATTATGTTTTGATCAATTCTATTGGCCATCGATTTAAATTTTATGATTGCAGGGCACACAAAATTTGCACCCGATGGATGTTTTGGGCTACTAAAGCGGGCATTCAAACGCCACGCTGTGTCGCCCCTGGAGGAATTTGAGATGGTCGTGAACGAAAGTGCTTGTGTAAACCAAGCACAGCTGATTGGTAAGGAAGATGGAACATCATTTGTCGAGGTTGGAGAATGGCAGCAGCATCTGAGTCCATATTTTAAACCATTCCCAGGAATTAAAAAATTTCATCACTTCCGATTTGTTGCTGAGCACCCTGGCAAATTGTTTGCCAAAATTTCAACAGACACTGAAGTAGTTGAATTTGATCTTTTGCGGAAACCAGTGGCATATTTGCCAAGACAGGGTGCGCAACCTATTGTACCACCAGGACTTCCATTACAGCGGCAATGGTATTAATACAATCAAATTCGTGAATATGTCAAGGATTCATTGCAAGATGTCGTTTGTCGGTTACCAAATTCTGGTGCTCCAATAATTCCTTGCGATGACAATTTTCAGTCGATGACTTCTGTACCTCTGGACCACGACAGCGATACCGATGACTACGAAGTTTTGATAGAGGTACAAAGTACAAGAGGACGTTCAAGAAAATGATCAAAACAAGACAGTGAATCTGGTAAAAAACAAAAAACTATCAATGAGACGCGACCTAGAGGTCGAGGTCGGGGTCGTGGTGCACGAGGGCGTGGTTTAGACTTTTAACTGTTTTTTTTATTTTTGTTTTAAACTTTTAATGTTTGTTTTAACTCTTCACTTTTTACTCTGTTATGCTTGCTTTTAAACCAGCACATGAAATTTTTTATAAACAACATTTAGGTATTTTTTTTGCTTTAAATATTGTCAATAGATTTAAAAATCTAAAAATTAAAAAATTGATAATAATTTAATTTTCTCGATGTACTAAAAGTGTTATAATTTAAAAAGTAATCAAGCTACAGTAATAATTTTTTCAGGACTTGTTGCAAATGTATCACAGTAGATGTGTGCCAAATTAGAACAAAATCCATGCATGGTTGTTAAGGAGTTTTCTATTTTATATGACATCAAACCTTTAAACGCGTTTTTTTCTGTTTTAAAATTTTAATATAGATGTTACATTTTTGCTCATAACTTTAGCTAGGACCAAGCTAGAGCAATAATTTTTGCATCATTTTAAAGCAGAATATTATACCTTTTCAAATATGTATCACACTCAAAACTTAAAATTTTATACATGTGACTGGTTTTGGTCAGATGGGTCACATATATTAAACTTATGTTACATCACCTAAGTTACCAAGTAATTGTGGATTTTTTATATCTATTATTATGAGTTTTTTAGAGTTACGTAACAAAAGAATTCCTAAAGTATTAAACTGAATCATTAATAGTAATTAACCAAGGCAATTAAAATAAACTGGTAGCACTCTTCCTGATTGATTTTTCATAACATTTTTGAAAGCTATCAAATCGATAACAGTTTTTTCTGCAAGACCAAGAGCAACTTCGAAAAATTGCATATATTTAACTTTAAAAAATTACAATAATTATAGTATGACAGCTTTATAAACTCTTATTAAGTCATTTAAATAAAAAAATCTTTTAGTTTGTTGAAAATTTTACTTACACTTCTTATGTTTATGTGTATTCCCATACTTTCATTAGGTTGAATTTTTGGGGAAGGAGTTAAAAATGGACAAATATAGGGTAGCATACTTTATGGATGACCCCCTTTAATGCATTTACAAACGATTTGTTTCACTAAAACAAAAATATTAACCAAATAGAATTGCAAAATAGCATAAGTTTTTATTTTTTAAGCAAGAAAAACTTTATGAAAATAACTTGATAAATTGTCTAATGAGTGGAAGTTGTTTATCAAAAAATGTGGTATATAAATGTGTTGTTTCCTCTAAGAAAGTACCTGATAAACAATATATTGGCATAACAGAAGGTGAATGGACAAAACCTTTTGCCAATCATAAGCAATTTTTTAAAAATAAAAAGTATTCAAAAGACATCATGCTGTCAAAATATATATGGGAATTAAAAAGTAAAAATATTGATGATTTTATACTGAATTGGTCCATCCTTAAAACAGCACCTGCATATAACAATATTTCCAGAAAATGCATACTATGCCTACAAGTAAAATTTGAAATAATTACACATGCAAACCAAGAATACTTATCAAACAAAAAATTGGAATTAATTTCTAAATGTAGGCATGAAAATAAGTTTCTCCTAAAAAGCTATAAAAATAAATGGGCTCAAATAATAGTTACATTAAATCCCCCTTTTTAAAAAATATTTTTTTTAAAAAGCATAAGTAATCATTTCTAAAGAATTCTTTTTATAATAGTGTCAGCAAATTTCACAAATGTGTGAAAATTTACATTAGTTAAGACATTTGCAACTTCCTTTAATTTAATTTTTGGTATAAATTGAAGCTTTATTAATTTGATCATTCATTTCTGATGAGTCTATATTGATGAAACACAGTGTAAAATGATTTGTTAAGTGATTTTCTACTAATTTATATATATATATACATATATATATATATATATATATACACACATATATATATATATATATATATATATATATATATACAAATATATATATATATATATATATATATACATATATATATATATACATATATATATATATATACATATATATATATATATATATATATATATATATATATATATATATATATATATATATATATATATATATATATATATATATATATATATATATATATAAATTGTTACATTTGAGAGTACGGAAGGTTAAAAATGATTAATTTGACAACATATACGTCACTTTTAATTACTTTTGACTTTCATCAAACATTTCTGTGTTGTCAGAAAGTTAAAACCATTAATTATTGGTTTTAACTTAATTGGAAATTATTCATTTTTTTTTTAAACTGTAAAAAAGCAAATTTAATTGACCAGAATATTTTTAAAACATTCTGAATGTTTTTAAAAATATAAACAATGTTTTTATTTTTTTTTAATAAAATGTTTGTTTTTTTTTTACTGAAAACCATGAGCGGAGTGTTGCTACACCAACTATATTATAGCCTGCTGCTGCCAACTATCTTACAGCCTGCAGCCTCCCAAGGAAGTGTTGCTATGAATTTTATATGCCAAAGTTTTTAAATAATTTTAATTTTTTAAAACTATTCCTATGATTAGTTTAAAATAAACAATGAAGACTTTAAACAACAATAGTTATGAGTATGTTGTGCAATAGAAAATACTGGTTTCTATAATTACTTTTACAGTGTACTTTTGCTTTTTGTTAAATCTATAAATTAACAAAAACAATAGAAAATTAGTTTTTACTAAGGGTGGGATAATTGCAAAATGCTGATAGCGATTGTGATAACGATATTCATAGAAAATTCATTTCGTGCTTGTTTTTATGATACTGATAAATTAAAAATGTTATCTGACATTGTCATTAGATGTTAATACTGTCGCAATACATTTTGAGATAAAAAGAAATACAGCAAGATAAAAAGATAAGTAGTATCGCAAAATCGCTGTTTATTTAAGAATAAATATAAAATCACTTAAGTCATTAAAGAATAAATATCAAAAAAGTAAGCGTATTTCAATGCTTACAAATATTTTTCTCTCCAATAATATTTTTTGACACTTCATGCATAAGAATTATAAAAAAATGATAATGTTTATTTAAAATTTGCTGAAATAATTAATTTGCAAACCAAAAGTGTTGAAGTTAGGCATTCTATTGAAATCTAAAATAAGCGTTGAAAAGTGTTGAATAAAATGATCAAATTTAGTACTAATATTATTAAGAGTCACAAGGTTAACTATACTTTAAAAAAAAAATTTTTTTCAAATATTATGTTTTCTTTTTCTATAAAATTAGTGAAATTTTAAAATTCAGTCACTTATAGGTTATGAACAGCACATCACTAAACAATAAAAACAACAATTAGCAGTACTGTTGTGTACCGCTAATTGTTAAGTCTTGATTATGAAAAATTTACGTGAAACAGTTTCAGAAAAAATATATATTTAATAACACCACGCTTATACAATTTGTTTGCAAATAAAAATTTCAAAATTGCACACATTATTAAAACTTCAAAGAAGCAAACACCGAAAGTATTGATAAAATTTAACATTAGTATATTTTAGAGTCATCTAAATAAACATTTTTTATATGTTATATTTCCATGATATAAATGATTTTTAATATATCAATAAATATACGAAAAAAAACAAAAAAAAAAAACAACAGATAATTAGTTTTTACTGTAGATAGGTACTGTTTCAACTTTTATTACGAATTATAGGGTGGCAACAATCTTATGCCTAAGGGTGCCATAGCCACAAATGTGGCACTGTATATATCTACTATAGTGTATATAGATCAGCAGTTCCTGACTAGTTTTGCTTACCCATATAGCATACAGCTTTTTCAGAAAAAGAAAAAAACGAAGAATAATTAAAGAAAATATTGCTGCTCCAACTCAAACCCTCAGTCGATGTAGTGGCACTTCTTTGCAGTAAAGTACTCAAACCCCAGGCAGCAGGCATTTCAGTGTGATATCAGACATGTTATCTAAAGACACATTTATACATATATACAGCCCTTAAAATTAGGGTCAGCATTTGGCAATGCCGACTTAAAAGACTTTAGAGTCAGCAAAAAATTGCCTACCTCATTTCTATGTTTTATGGTAAAACTTTTGTTTTGAATTTTTTTTACCGACCTGATGGCAACCTCAAGCCTTCTCAGAAAATGTATACGGTCACACATCTTATATAACCATGCATATAATATTTTGTTTTGACAACTTAGCCACGGCTCTTTGCAAGTTTTGAAAATCTGAGCATTTAAAAATGCGCTGAATAAACAAACTTAAACAAAAATTAAAAATAAACAAACTATAAACTGAAATGAGAAATAAAAACTTAAAATAATTACAAAACTTGACTAAAAAAATAAAAAACCTATAAAATGAATAAAAAGTAAACCAGAAAAAATAAAAGCATAAAATTAATAAATGTTATTATTTTAATTTAAAACTGTTTCACTACAAAGAGTTTAGAAAAAATTGAGTTTCAAAGTTATTTAATCCAAGCTTAGTTACTTCGAAACTTAGTTATTTAAAAATTTGAAACTTTGATACTTGTTAATGTGTACAAAGCATATAGTACTAAAAAAAATTTATCCTTTGGTAGGATTTAAACCCTCATCCAATAACAGTCACGCTTCATTAATAATGCATTTAACCAACGTAAGCACAGCATCAACTTAGAGATATAGGAAAAATTATTAGCTTTAAATATCAATTAAAACATTTTAAAATTAATTAAGTTTAAACTATTAGTTGAGATGTTTCTAAATTTAAAAATATGTTACTTTTATGCTTTTATTTTCTCAGGTTTATCCTTTATTTATTTTATCATTCATTAAGCTTATTTCTCTCTTTTCTCAGGCCTTAGCTAAATGAGAATTTGACGTTAAAAAATTTCTCTTTATTTTTTATCTTTTTAAAGACAATAACTACCGCAACATAATAAATTACCACAAAATGAGTTTACTTCGAATTGAAAAACATTTTTTTTTTAATATTAAATAACTAAATTAAATATTACTTTTTTTAATATTTGATATAAACTAACCCTTTTTTTTAATTATTATTTCATTAAATTTGTAATTGCGGCTTTGTAACTAATAATGATTTTTTATTTTAAAAAGTTAGTAAGTAACAAATGAACTTATTACAAAAATAAAAATTATTATTTACTTTACCAGCGTTTTGTATTGAGACTCATAATTCAGCAGCTATATATCTGATCAACCTGAAATAAATTTTACCTGAAAGCTAAAACCCTAGGCTGCAAACATCAGTTTGATTTCAACTGCCAGAATGTAAAGATGTTTCAAAACTTTAAACATGGCTGAGTTTGTGCCTTTAAACATTAAACATGTGCTGAGTTTGTACAAAACCATTTTTGTGGGGAATTCTGTTACATTACTTCCACCGAAAGACAACAACAGCTGAAGCACATAGAATATTAGTCGAAACACAGAGCGACAATGCTCTTTTAGAACAAACATGGAGAAGTTGGTTTCAACAATTCAAGGATAGTGATTTTGACCTTTAAGATGAAAAACAACCTGGCGCTGAGAAAAAGTTTAAAGATACTGAATTAAAGGCATTACTTAATTAAGATCCATGCTAGACATAAGAAGAGTTTGCAGAAACATTAGGAGTTGATCAATCAATAGTTTCTAGGCGCTAGAAACAACTGAAAATGATTCAAAAGCAAAGAAATTGGGTGCCATATGAGTTGAAACCAAGAGATATCAAAGACAATTTTTTACCTGCGAACAGCTGCTTGCCCAACAAAAAAGAAAAGATTTTCGGCATAGAATTGTTACTGGTAATGAAAAGTGGATACATTACAACAACTCTAAACCCAGAAAAACATGGGTCAAGCCCAGTGAGTCATCAACATCAACACCAAAACTGAATATTCATGGTTCCAAGCTCATGCTCTGTATCTGGTGGGACCAGCTCGGAGTAACACACTATGAGCTGCTTAAACCGAACAAGACTATTACAGCAGACTGTCACCAACAACAATTGATTGAGCTGAGCCAAGCATTGAAGGATAAATGTTTTGTATGAACACAAATACCCTTTATTTTATCTAGTATAACTTTTGTTGTTTGATTTTAAAGTAACAAATATGATGTTCAAAACAAAAGTTAAACACTTAAAGAAAGTCTAGGTTTGTAAATTTTAAAATGTCATCAGGCAAATTTTTATTTATAATAAAACTTGGTATATATTAATTATAACTTCAATAAAGTATTTGTAATGCCTGAATATTATTCAGTTACTTTATGATAAAAAAATATTTTCATAATTAACACAAAATGTTGTTTTAATAATTAACCTTAACAAAAATTATTCAATTTTTTTTTAATTCTCAAAATCTGTACTATTATCTTTAGAAAAACCCCATATAGGTTTTTTGAAGCATACCTCTGATCATTAAGATAACCTCTGAACATTTAGTCAATTTTATAAAAACTTCAGACAAAAGAGTAAAAAAAGTTTATTTACTTTACTACAAAATTTTTCAGAAAAAAGTAACAACAAAAAAAACAATATAAAATTATGTAACAACTCACATTTTGGAGATACTTTGGACTTTCAGGCATAAAGTAAAGAAACAATGCTGAAGACAAACTAGGTATAGCACATATTACTACAAATATTCTCCAACTACCAAACCATAAACCAAATATATAAAAACCTATATGAACTCTTGGAATAATTATCCAAGCTGCAGCAGATGCTAGAATATTGCCAAACATCCAAAAACTAGCCATAAAACCAATCATTGGACCTCGTCGATTCATAGACATAAATTCCACAAAGTAAGAAAACAATACAGGCATTGCAGCTCCAACCCTAATCAAATATAATACATTTAATCCATACAAAATCATTATTATTAGTTATTTATGTTTAAATATATTTATCAATATGACAAAGCATACTTATTAAACATGTATAAACATAAATTTTTGGAGTTTGTACACTCTGTCTGAAAAGTCTAGCATATATATATATATATATATATATATATATATATATATATATATATATATATATATATATATATATATATATATATATATATATATATATATACATAAATATATATATATATATATATATATAAATACATAAATACATACATTCATACATACATACATACATACATACATACATACATACATACATACATACATACATACATACATACATACATACATACATACATACATACATACATACATACTATATATATGTTAGTGGTGTACCCTTAAGTTTTTTTACCGTCGCCCTGCGGTCAAATGAAATAGTTTTTATTTCTCATTTGAGTCGTCCGCTTTGATAATCAGTAGTCAGGTATAACAGTTTTTTTTTTGGATTTTTTATCGGGTGAAAATACTAAAGAAAAAAAATTTAAACGTCTGACTACTAAAATAAGTCTAATAAGAAACGGTTTAATTAAAAGCAAATTAGTTAATAAAAAAAAGTGAAATGTTATAATCTGCTAAAAATTATTGTTATGTAACTTTAGTTACAAAGAGATATTGGTAAAGAAATAACAATAAATAAAAACTTTTAAATATCGTCATTTTTGTCATAGTCGATATCGTTTTGTTTTTTTTTGTCAATCTTAACAAAGGTTTCATTACATTAAGCAAAAAAGTTGAAAGCCAAAACCGCAAAGAAACGTTTTATAAAAAGAAAAATATTGTATTATTCTCTCTCAATCTTCAGTCAAATTTAATTTAGTTGAATTTTAAAACATTATATTTTTAATGTTTTAAACATTTTTCATTATACTAAGACTTGTTTTTTTTTAGAAAAAAAGAATTTCCATTTGCATCATTAAATGCATTCTAATAAAGATTTTACACGTGGATCTTAACAATGTTTTTTTTTTGTTAATTTTGTTTGACAAAGTTAAAAACAAAAGTTTATTTTACTAATGAAAAACATAAGAGATTCAGTGTTATTAATGATTTAACTGCCCATTCACATGATTCAAAATGCGACTATAAGGTTTAAAAAATGATACATTAGCATTTGAAATTGAAAGAAAATGTAATTTTAAAACTCATTTTAAATTGAGAAGAAATGCGCTTCAAAATACAACAACATTTAAAAAAACAGCAGTCACACTTCGAAATATTAAATCAACTGGTGGCTTTTTTTAAATTAAGTTTAGTAAAATTATATAAAGCAATGTAGTGTACTCATTTTTAAACAAAGTGTATACTACTTTAAATCGATTTTTAAGTCCTAAACCAATTAGAAAACACTTATTTTCTATTTGTTTCACTTCTGCCCAAATCTGTATTTTGACTTAGTCAACTATGCTTTTCAACATAACTCACAACAAGCAACATTGGTTCAGAAGTCAAAAAACTATTGGATAAGGTAAAAGCTCTTTTAAACATTGATAATCAACTAATGCATATTTTATCACAGTTATTTATTGTTTAAAATATAAGTTGTTAAAGAGCAAGCACATTTTACCTAAATCATGCTTAGATTTAAGAAAATGTCTACTGTGCAAACTCATCATTGTAAAACTGTGACTTGCTTGTGACTTGGGTGGCTGCAAAATTAATTGTTGTATATAGAAATTGAATAATCTCAGCATCTAATAAAAACACTTATTTTTAGTTAAACGGAAGCCTTATCAGAATATTATTGACCTAAATGTATTCAATACAGATTAAGAATCACCCTTAAGTTGCTTTTCTGATTATTTAGAAAAGGGAATCATTGATGATACAAGAGATAATAAGTATCAGCCATCTGAACTGGATTCTTCATATTCTAGTTTAGATCCCATAACAGAAAAAAGTACAAAGAAAGAAAAGGAGTAAAACTGGTCAAAACAAAACAAAAAAAGAGCTAAAAGATGAAGAGCAGACGGTGACCAGCAGACAAGCAGTTTTTAATACTGAGAGGAAAATAGGTGGAACTTTTTTTCAGGAAATCCAAATTACAAAAACATAGTGATGTACAAGAAGAAGAAAGGATTTTTATCTCCATACTTTATTTTTTTATTTTAATTTTACATCGTTTTAAGAATTATCTTTTTAAGAGTTATAGCTCTTGCAACATCTGTGCCAAAAAAAAGTCAAAAAACAATACACAAGCTAATAATTTTTTATACAACTTGAGACTGCAAAATGACTTTAACAAGTATGTAAAAAAAAGTTATGTTTCACACTGGGTATGCCAAAGAGTATTAATGATTGGTTAAATAATGGTAAATGAAAAATTGATAACCAGGAATTTGAGCAAGGGCTTGAGAAAGCAGGTCATGGTAAAAACATTTCAGTTAAGGATGTATAAACTCATAAAAGATTAGTTACTTAAGGTAACCAATCTTACTTTTATGATGACTTAAGGCACCATGTGTGGACTCTCATTATTGTCAAAAAGCTCCTACCTATAAGGAAAAAAGATTTCTGGAATCAGGTACTAAAGTAATTGATTTATATAAGCTATACACATCATATGATATCTCTGCTAAAAGAATATTAAAAGAAACTTACTTTATCAACATTAGGCCTGGCAAAAAAAAGGTGATCCCATAGTTTATTATTTTAGCATGCTTTTATATCACCATAATAGTAATTTTAACCTAATGGTAATGCTTTGATATCACCCTAATTATTATCCTTATATACCATCTTGGTCTGAAAAAGATACTTTACTTTAAACATGATTTTATGTCTTTTTTTTTTATCATTAAAAAAAAAAAAATTATTTTAACCAACACTGATCATTTATCTAATTTTTAATTAAAATTCTTTTATTAAATTTACAACCAGTAAAGTTCAACCAATAAGTTAGTTACAACAAAACAAGTAAGTTATTTCTTTTATACTTTTTGGCATTTACTTTTTTTGTTATGAATTGCTTATATTATAATACAATAATTTTTTTTTTAATTATAACCCATGATATTTAGGTAAGGATATTCTAGGTAAAGCCATGATTTATAAAATGCTCAAGTATGAGGCGTGAATTTCAAAATAGTACCACAGATGTAATGACTTGCATAATTGGAACTGCAAGTGTTGTGACTTGCAAAATTGCTTAATTGGTAATCCAACGCAACTTGTTCTATGTCCAGCTGCCTTGTAGAATTTGCTTTCTAAGCAAAGGCTAGATTAAGTGTACTTAATCTAGCCTTTGCTTAGAAAGCAAAGGCTAGATTAAGTACACTTCCTCTAGTCATCAATACTGTCTAATATCTGTCATCAATACTGTCTAATATCTGTCATGCATATAGTAATATATATACATAAAGTTTTTTTTGTCTTTTATACAGTTGGAGTATACATCACGATCACCTTGCTACTGGTTTTGTATAAATCAGTACTACCTTCCCCATGCCCTGCTACTGTGTAGGAATTGCTTTTTTTAAGCAAAGGCTAGAAGTAACTGCATCCAGGTAAAATTCCCCTGCCTTAAGGCTCTTGGTTGAGTAAAGGCTAGAGATGGTGTCTTGATAAAAATACTCATCTTGGGCAGATAATTAACTGCCTTCAGCTACTTTCTTGAAGAAGGCCTTTCAGGCAAAGATTTTAGGGGTAAGCAAAATAATTATGTTGATCAGCCTCAAACCCCTTCTTCATCTATTAGGCTGGAATAGATCTAAACTTGTGTTACATTGCTTACTGCCTAGGCTAATGATTGTTGGATCTTCTCAACTTTACTCATAGATTTTTGCTTGTGCCTCCTTGATTGTAGCTATGCAACTCTTCCTGTTATCTCCTAATGAGGATACAAATCTAAACTCAGTTTAATGGTTCTGAGGCTGGCTGGTAGTTAGGTTTCCTGAACTCTGTGGTAGCTCTTAGAGAAGCTGATTCCATAAACAGCTGTAAAATATCAGAGTATTAACAGTGCCATGTTGCACATGGATGGTGTCCCTGCTAATGCTTTTGGTTTGGATTATTGAGGCCACATAAGAAGCCCTAAGTTACAACTTTAAGTTAATTAGTAGGACTGGGACAATTGTATAGCTCATTGCTTAGGATGCCATGCTCTATCTATGAATGAGTCAAAATCTCTTTAAACTAGAATCATGCTTAAAATAACCCTAATTAATAAAAAATAAAAAACCATCACCACCATCTATTTATTTCAATACATCTTTCACAAATAAACAAATATTTATTTAGCCTTCAAAATAACTCTCCATCAGTTGAATCTAACCACTTGCAAAATTCACCAGACTTGTTTGCTTTTTGTGAGATTACTTTAAATAAAAGAAGCTGTTCCTTCTTCAGATCTCAGTACTGATGGATACCATCTTTTGATTAGTATTGTATTGATGGGTACTATCCTTTGATTCGCAAAGACTCCAATAGTCAAATGATTGGCTTGGGGGTATAATTATGCATTGATTCAAAAAAACCTTTATCAATGTCATTTTCTATGGCCAACACTTTTCTTTATTTCCAGTAACTTCTGGGGTACCTCAAGGTTCTATCCTTGGTCCTGTTTTGTTTCTTACCTACATTAATGATCTTCTTGACAATCTTACATCTAATGTGGCTCTATTTGCTGATAATTCAAATTTGTACTCTTGTCTTGACAAAAAGCCTTCACTTTTCGATCACTTATAACAGGCAGCCAATCTTGAATCTGATCTCACTTCTGTAACAGATTGGGACTTGCAGTGGCTTATGAACATTAACTCCAACAAAACTCAGTTAATTACTGCAAACAACTATCACATAACTGTCGACATTCCTATAATAATTAACAGCAACCCTCTCAGTGATTTCTCTTCTTTATGCCTTCAAAGATTATCATTCACTACTGACCTCTCCTAGCAAACATATACACAATAGATTGCTAAGTTAGCATCTGCTAAGGTTGCTTCTCTTTATTTTTTACTATTTTCTTGCTCCTGATTCCATTTTCTACCTATACAAATCTATTGTCAAATTTGGGCTGGTTCTTCTAATGATGTTCTTTCTCTTCTAGACAAGTTCCAAGAGTTCTTTAACCTCAAATACTTTAAGGTTGACAACTAGGTAAAATAAAATGTAAAATATAATGTAAAAGATAATGTAAAATATGATATAAAATACGATGTAAAATATAATGTAAAGTACAATGTAAAATAAAATGTAAAATCAGCAGTTATATACGCAATTTTATTTGACAATTTTTGATGTCAAAATGAAATGGTACAAAAAACTGTTTAATGATATCAAAAAACATTTTTTTAATTATTCAAAATGTTTTTTTATTCACTAAAACAACTATAACTCCTCCATAAATTAGATTTTTTTTTTTTTTACTAAGATTTCCCACTGATTGAATTGGAAAAAAATTCATCTTTTACTTTTTCGCTATACATTATAGTTTTCGAGTTTACTGCAGTAAAGGAAAATGTCCACAGACAGACAGATAACCTCTAGGTTTTTATGATAAGTATATATTATTATTTAATCATTAAATTAAATATATATAAATATATATTTAATTTAATAATTAAATGTTTTGGCTTTATGTCTTGGTCTTTTAAGCTCCATATTTCCTTAGAGAGTTCTGTGTCATTTCTATACTTAACTGATGCAAATGATTTGAGAGTTTGCCTATTTTAATTTTGCATATATTAATTAACGGAGGGTTATACCAAATGATACTACATTAACGATGCTTTTTTTGTTGATTTTGATTTGATATTAATTGTGGTTGGTAGGTAAGTTTTGTCTTGTATCCCGATTTTTTTAAAGCTTCTTCATACAGTGGAATAGCCTTTTTAAAGACAATTTCATTAATTGATATGGAAGATAACCTTTGTTCGATATTGTGAGGGATTGCTTTTATTATGCTTCGAGGGTGGTTAAAATTAGAGTGGATGTACCTTATTATCAGATTAAAAATATGGTTAGAACATATTGTTATTTAGATTTAATGTAACATCGAGGTAGTTAACAATTATTAAATTAGATTAAATGGTGATTTGAAGATAGTTTCTTTTAAAAATATGTGTTATACGCTTTTTGATTTTATCCATTTGCTGACCATTTTAGTTCTTAAATATGACAAGAACCTCTTCAAGATATAGGCCAAAATCTTCCTTGTTATAATCCTGTGAAATTTGACACAGTATGAAAATAACAGTTTATATATATTTGATGTTTTGTCAGCTTGCGTTAGGGTTTCGTGAGATATATACAGAACTCTCTTAGCAAATATGGAGCCTAAAAGAACAAAACATAAAGCCTATTATAGAATGAAAAATTGTCAATTGTTGCAAACCTTACAATCTCACAACAAAAATATGCCGCCTTTGTCTCTACGAAAAATATGATATTTTATGACATAATGGGAAAAAACTACTGAATAAAAAAAATGAAACTGTATCTCTTTTTTTTTTTTTAAATTGAGTTTAAGTGTCGACTTTCAAAAAAATTCTTATTATTTTTATTTGACACTATAACGGCTTTTTATTTTTTGTTTTTTTTACTTAGATTTGTTTATAACATCAGAAGTCATTCTACAGAAATTTTTTGTCTTTGTAACATTTTTTGTTTATATTAATGGCTGATGATTGCCTTCAGGCATAAAACTTTAAGTCCAGCTAATTAGTTGTTTTTATTCATCTAATTAAATTTATATAAATATATAACCAAAAAAAATTTGATACAAAAAGTTTAACATAAAATTTATAAATGAGGTCAGCAATTTTTTGCCAACATCAAACACTTTTAGGTTGGCATTGTTGAATGCCGACCCTAATTCCGAGGGCTAATATATGTGTGTGTGTATATATATATATATATACATATATATATATATATATATATATATATATATATATATATATATATATATATATATATATATATATATATTGAGCACTGTAACAAGTAAAAGAGTCTTCGTATAACTACATCAAAATACTTAACCTCGAATATATTTTATATATATGTATATAGATATATATACATATATATATGTGTGTGTGTGTGTGTATATATATATATATATATATATATATATATATATATATATATATATATATATATATATATATATATATATATATATATATATACACACACAAACACATATATTAGCCCTCGGAATTAGGGTCGACATTCAACAATGCCAACCTAAAAGTGTTTGAGGTCAGCAAAAAATTGATGACCTCATTTCTAAATTTTATGGTAAACTTTTTGAATCAAATATTTTTTGCAGACCTTATGCGTATTATGAGGTCGGTAATTTATTGCTAACCTTATTTTGCCTATTTCCAAGGGTTGATACATACATATATACATACATATGGTTGATACATACATATACACATACATACATACATACATACATACATACATACATACATACATACATACATACATACATACATACATACATACATACATACATACATACATACATACATACATATACATACATACATATATACAGATATATACATACATACATACATATATATATATACATATATATATATATACATAAATATATATATATATATATATATATATATATATATACAAAAAATATATATATATATATATATATATATTTATATATATACATAAATATATATATATATTTATGTATATATATATATATATATATATATATTTATGTATATATATAAATATATATATATATATATATATATATTTATAACACACAGTACTGTCAATATGCTTTAGGCCACTTACATTTTTTCAAAAAATTCTAGAGAATTCTTCTTTAATATTTATGTTTGTAGTTCTATATTTTAAACTTATTAAAACACATGTATTTCACACAAAATATGGAACAATAACAAACTTTTTAATGTCAAACTTCATAAAAAAACTCTTAATATCTACATAGATTATCCTGGTCATATTTAAAATACCCATAAAAAAATTTTCTAATATTATCCACAAAAAATCCGGAGAAATATTTTGAAAACATTTCCGGAAAAATACAGGAATAAAAAAGCTTTTTGTGTTTTGTTTTTTTTTTTGTTAATTCATCTCCCCAAGGCCCAGAAGGCCACTACAGACAGGGAGGCTACTTAATTGTGGTTATAACCCTCTCTCAACTCTATAACTCCGAAACACGAACCTTGACGAACAAGGCCGCTGCACGGAGAAACAAGTTGAGCGCGGTACTACCAGGGACGTGGTGGGGATCGAACTCGGAACCTCTCGCATATGAAGCGACCGTTCTACACCACTACCGCAGTAAGAATATCTCATGTGTTTGAAAAAGTAAGAATATCTCATGTGTTTGAAAAGAAAATTTTCTTCTACAAAAAAGAAAAGTATCTTAATGCTTACTTAAATAGAGCTTATAAATTAAATTAAACTTTTTTAGGTGAAATAGTCAAAATAGTTAAAGTGAGCTCTAAGTGCTGAGTATTAACATATCTTAAATAATCCTTAAAAGACAAGTTTCATATTATTTAAGCGTTCCAAAAAAAAGTATTTATCAACACATTAGCAAAAAACTTTTTAATAAATAATTTTTAATGCCATTTCTTTTTCTTGGTAAGTTTTTTCAAGGGCAAAATCCTAATCTAATTGTTAAATTGTTTGAAAAACGTTTAAAAAACTCTGCGGTAAGAACATTTATTATTCCAACCAGATATTTTGCAACGAAAAATATTAAGTTTATATTAACCTCTCAACCGGAAGTATAATTGCAAAACAATAAATGCTTTTTTGTTAATATCTCAATAAATAAATTTCAAATATACATTTTTAACAGTCTGGTGAATAAAAAAATCAATTGCTTTTACTCAGTGTTTTTTAAGTAATTGCTTAGCTTTATGTAAATAAAATTTTTAGGGATTTTGCTAAAATTTTTATTCACGTAAAGCTGAGCTATTATTCCAATTTGTCTTGGCACTTGGTAATCCCTGTAATAATAAATAAATGCGTACAAAATAAGAAAAAATTATTTGTACAAATGCCTCACCTAAGTAAAATATAGCATAAAGTAATTGATGAACGATACTTTTACTGTTTTAATTATTTGATGACAAAAAAATCATTTTAACTTCTATTTCCAGAAAACTATTTGGATATCCGGAAAAAATAAAAATTTATAGAAATATCTAAAAAATAAAAATTTATAGAAGATATTTTACCCATAGCGACATTTAATTAATCTAAAAATGCTAACTAATAACTTTGTTCAAACAAAGTTATTAGTTAGCATTTTTAGATTAATTAAGCATATTTTTAACTATTTGATTACCTGTGTTCATAAAAAATAACAATTTTTTAAAAATGTACCAAAACCGATTAGTTTAAACCAGTTTCTTTTTATTTCTTATTTCGATGAACGCTTAGTCTGTAGTTATTATGACACTTATCATTTTAATAAATAAACAAACTCCTCATGTTCCTTCTTCTGCAAATCCTTCATGTTAAATTTTTGTTTATTTATTCAAAATAATATATTCTTTCAACCTTTCTTATATATTCAACTTTAGCACGCTTTAAAAAAAATTGCATAGGATAGAAATTGTAAATACATCTATTTATACAAGTGGTCTATAACATATTCACAGTACTGTGTGTGTGTGTGTGTGTCTATATATATATATATATATATATATATATATATATATATATATATATATATATATATATATATATATATATATATATATATATATATATATATATATATATATATATATATATATATATATGACCTCAAAATTAAACTATTTTTGGTTTTCACATAAAGTTTTTACCAAAATAATTCTGAAATAAAAATAAAACATTGTTTTGTTGGAATCACTATTGCGCCCAAATCATTTGTCATAGAGCTTCAGTACATACATTGAACAGCCCTTAGAAAAAGGGTTGGCATTCAGAAATGCCAAAGCATTTGCTGACATCATTTATATGTCTCTTTTTTGATATCTTTATGTTAAAAATTTAGTGCTGACCTTATACCTGCCAAATGTCTAATATATTTCTAATTCTGAAGGCTACATTAACTGATATAGGGAGAATATGCAAGGAAGTTACTGCTAAATCAACTAAAGGTTTGGGTTCGTTTTTGGCTGACAGCACTAAGTTTTTTTCTTCTCTTTCTAAAAAAACTGTATGGATTTATGTCAGCAAAAAAAATTGGTATTTCTAAATGAGCTATAGTATAAACTTATAAACAAAATCAAAAGCAAGTGGTAAATTCGACCAGCTAACACATGGAATTGACCATCAATTTTTTTTTCTTTGTTTAAGTTTTTGTTTTAGTAATAGTTCTTTATGACTGAACATAAAAAAATAACTTGAAGCTTAAAATTAATGAATTCAGATTCCTTTTAAAATAATGATTTTAAATAAAATCAATGCATTTTTAAAATGGAAACTTGCTAATAACTAAAGTTCATATTACCTGCTAATATTAATAGTTTAAAATATCTCTTGCGCACACAGATTTTCATTCAATTAAAAAAACTATTTTGATAACTTTAATATCAAAACAATTTTTATAAATATTTAAAAAACTTTTGTTATAACAAATACTTATGTTACATAACACAAAGTTTTAGGCAACATAAACAATATAAACAAAATAAAAATGTGCAAACACACAATTAGTAATTTTAAATTTACTTTAAAATCTATGAGAAAAATAACTTAAAGATTGAATGGAAACTTTACTTTTTTACTATTTAAAATCATTTTATACAATTTTTTTTTTTTTTATGAAACACTAATACATAAAATGAGAACTGTGATATATATATATATATATATATATATATATATATATATATATATATATATATATATATATATTTGAAAAAATGTTCTTAACTAAATACAGCAATTAGTATACACTATTATATAATTATTAAAAAAATATGTTAAATATTATTATAAAAATAATAATAAAACAAGAACTTGTTTTATTATTATTTTTAAAAAAATAATAATAAAAATTTTTATTACCAGTAAAAGGAAAGTAATCTAAATAAGCAAAGCAAAAAAATTATTAGATATAGTTTCATAATATATCAACCCTTGGAATTCAGGTCAGCCTTCGGCAATACTGACCTAACTGTCGACCTGAAAGTGTTTGAGGTTGGCAATTTTTTGCCGACCTTGTTTCTATGTTTTATGGTAAGACCTTTGTATCAAATAATTTTTGCCAACCTGATGCCGACCTCTAAAAGATTGAGGTCGGCAAATTATTGCCGACCTTATTTTTTCTAATTCCAAGGGTTGGATATAGTTTACATCATAATATTAGTCATGGAAGCAAACTTTAGGAGCATATTGTACACAAAAAACTATTTTAAACGCTTTCTCAAAATTTAAATGATTTTATGGAGTTTTAGTATACTCATTTTCCCAAATTATATCCTGATTATTTTTCAAACTCTGTTTTTTATAACTCAGATTTTTTTTTTTAACTGGTCAACTATAACCAGCAAGAAATCATTTTGAAAAGTAAAAATAGCAATTTTTGTCATTTATGGCAGTCATTAGCCGGCCGTTATTTTCCATGCTGTATATATATATATATATATATATATATATATATATATATATATATATATATATATATATATATACATACATACATATATAGATACATACATACATACATACATACATACATACATACATACATACATACATACATACATACATACATACATACATACATACATACATACATACATATAACAATGAACTAGTCTAATTTATTTATTTTTCTCTCCATATGAGACTTGTTGATAACAGAGGAAAGTCAGCTTGGTATGCCACTTAACTTTCTTTTTTTTTTTTTAATATAAGCAATTGCTCTTTGTAAATAAGTTTAAATAGTACTTTTATCTAATAGCTGCACAATTTATTAATTAATCTACATAATAAAAGTGATTTTTTCCTAAGATTTGACTAGTTTGAAAAATAATTGTATAAAGCAACATTTTTTTATTTATTTTGAAACTTTTAGGAATTCTTAATATTCTTGAATATCAATTTTCTGAAAAATATTAAAAATTCCTAAAATTTCTCTAACAAACTTCAGAAAACATTTTATTTCATTTTTTTTTTTTAATTAATACTATTTTAAAATTCAATTTTATTATTATAAATATTTTATATTAAAATCACAATACAGTTGAGAAGGCTGATAATTTTTTTTTTTTAATTATTTGAAGCTCAATACTAAACTCCAAAACAAAAACCTTGTTAAACAAAGCTGCTGTGTTAAGAAATAAACAAAACTGCTGTGATAAGAAATAGATTCAGCCTTAATATATTGATTGAAAGCCAAAAAAGTCCCAAAAAGGACTTTTGATTTGAAAATGACAAAAATTTCATTTCTTCCTTGTTTTTGGTATTCAGGAGGTACAACAATGTAAAGAAGCTTATGGACTACTTTTGGGAGAAAAATTAAGACTTTTAGATAAGAGGAACAATCAATTTTTTTAATATGGAGTCCTTATATATAATGATGGCAAGGACTCCAGGACTCCAGGCTCAAAAATAATATGTTTAAAGTCACTAAATCTCATGAATTTTTTCCTTATTTTAGATTATAAGTCACCTAATATTTTTAGAGCTTCTTAACACAAGAGACTTGGATATAAATATAAACAGAGATATCAAGTCAGAGTCATTTTAGGACTCCACATCCCTGGCATTATCTATAATACTTTGCTCAAAAATCTTTTTTTATTTTGTAACTGGGGACATTGGTAAAAACTGAAAATAGATGCCCCCAGTAACAAAACAAACAAAATTATTTTCTGGTGTTATTACAATAGTTTTTTAGTTTTTTACTTGCTTATTTATCTCACATTTTGACTTTATTTATTTAAATACAAAAATGTTATTAGCAAGAAATTATACCCAATGCCACTAAGTAACCGAAAAATAAGGAAGTAACCAAACGATGGTGAAAAAGCAGAACAAACTCCAAATAGTCCATTAAGAGACATTGACATCAGTAAAATAAATCTTCTACCCTAAAATAAAATAGCACTAACTTTATAATACTAATCTACCTATAAATTTCAAAAAAAAATTAAAATTTACTTTACTTTGATATCAGCAGCTCCTCCAAATCCATAACCTCCTAATATCATGCCAATAAAAATTATAGCATTGAGCCATCCTTTGTTGTTTGATGTTAAATACAAATCACATGCAGATGGAAGCACAAATGAAACAGTCTAAATTTAAAAGTAGAACAGTAAATCTAACATGTTATTGCTTGAGCATCTATACTCTGTATGTTGGTTATAATGTATTTTTGTTCCTGTTATACACTGAATACAATAATAGTTCTTTTGATTAAATGTCGTTTAATCAACTTAATTGTATTTATTATTTATTTTTGGTTCCACTTAATGCCAATAATAATAAAGGGTTTGTACTGAACCTGCACTGACCTGGAAGTTGACATTGATTCAAAAAATTTCTAGATTAAAAACTTTAATTGCAGACTGCAATTTAAGCACTCTTAAGATATTAAACCTTTCTCAACCTTTTCAAGCTGAAATTTTTTTAAATAACAAAGTTTAAATTTCTGCTCTTAATAAATAATACCTACTATTTTTATTAACATAGTTTCTATTTAGGAAATTTTTTAAAAATACAAGACTCTTTTTATGTATTCAGCTATATAACATAAATACAAATACAAGAATAACTATATTCAAATACAAGAATACCTTTTAGTATTAATTCGTCAACATAATGATTCAACAATGCTAGTTAATGAAACACCATTATAAAAATTTCATTATAAAATTGACAATTTTATTTAAACATTTAAACTTGCTGTGGTATTAAGAAATCCAAGCACATCACTTAATGAGTGATATAATACCAAAACATTATAACAATAAAGACTTGGAAAATAAAATTACCAATACTTCAAATCTTGTTACATCAAGCATATAAGAATTTAACCTCAGGTAATAAAATCAAAAGAAACTAAAAAGAATTTGCACTTTAGTTATTACAAGCACTAGAGGTTTTTTTAATTCAGCACATAGCAGTTATGAGAACTCACTTTGCAAACAAAATCTCTGCTACTAGTTTAACCAATACCTTGTTTCTTAAGATATGCTTAACACAAACCTATTTAGATCTAATTTAGATCTATGTTAAGTTCTGTGCTGTTTTTGAATTGATAGATGGTTTTAACAGCACAAATATTTTTTACAAAAAGAGCAGCAACTTCTACTATAGCAAAAAAACTTCAATTTTGCATGCAGAATATTTGAGTTAATAGCTGATATGATTTTTTAAAAATCATATCAGCTATTAACTAATAGAATAAAATAAATCTATAAGTTAAACAGAAAAGATATAAAATATTAAATATTTAAAAAAATTATATAACAAATTAAATAACCTGAATTTCTGCTGAATCAGACGCAATGGCCCATCCACAAATAAAAAGAAGCTTTATTTGAAAATATCCAAATCCACATGAGGCTACAGCATTTTCATATAAATCTGCTTCATCATAAACAACATTTTCTTCTTTTAATAATGATTTTGTTTCACTATTATTTATATCACTTTCCTGGGGATCATGACTTGAATACATCTTACAAAAAAGATATTCTATGTCATTTTTAAATCTGTAAAAAATAAACATTTTTAATTTCAATGTTAAACAAATTTTATTTAATGATAAACATTTAGATTTTTTTTTTTAATTATTTAAAATATTTTTAACTTTACACCTTCTATAGCAGATAAATTCTTATAAAACCAATTTAATAAAAATTAAATTTTTCTTTCATTGCCAGTTTCAAATAATTAATGGCACATAAAAATCTTAAATATCTAAAATCTATTACAAATTTAAAAAATTTTTTGTTTCATTTCTTCTAATAAATATTTCTTTTCTTTTTGCAGGATTTTTCAAAGAAATTAAATGATGAATAAGCTTCACATCACTTTTGACATTTTCTTTTTTTTTTCACTTTTAGCTATTGCTGTAAAATTTAATAATCTACACTCCTTCATTTTTTTTCTCACACTGGGGCAAGACAAGCAAACAAACAAACTGGAGTTTTATTTTTCTTTATTTTATTGAAATTGTAAATACAATCTTAATAATAGCGTATTATTTTATTTCTTTATTTGAAATGATTAAGAAAAATTGAAACTGGTTGCTAATATAAAATATAATTTTATTTTTAAAACCATTTTTGCTTTTGTAAGTTTTGTTTCTATTGTCTCAAGACATGCCAAATAGTTATATATAAAATTGTAATGTTGCATAAGTTAAAAGAATTATATCTAACTTAAAATTATATAACATAACTTATAGTTGCATAATTTATTTTAAAAAAGTTACATGTAATAAATTTTATTAAAAAAAAAATATTAAAAAAATTTTTCAACGCAGTTATTCAGCAAAGTCAAATATTTATTTTTAAAATTAATTTAATCAAAAACTTCAATAGCAATTTTAAGTAGATTACATAACCATATGGATTATTGATTTTGATATATAGATTTTTTTATTATAACTTAAGTATACAAATTTAAATCGTTTTTGACAAAAAAAAAAAGCATTTTTATTTAATTACAATTAACTCTAATAAAATCATGTAATAATATTACATAATTTTTTTAGAGTTAATTGTAATTAAATAAAAATGCTTTTTTTTGTCAAAAACTATTTAAATTTCCTTTCACATAAAAATGATTAAATAGCAATAATAATGATAGAAATTTATTTTTACATTTTTTAATACAATATTAAATTAGATTAAATTTGCATCAATATTAGTAATGTTGATGCAAATTTAATCTAATTTAAGATTGTATTTAAAAATGTAAAATAAATTTTTATAATTATTATTGCTTTTTAATCATTTTTATGTGAAAGGATCCAAGAACAGTATTTGCATAAATTTAATGAATAGTTTCATTTTCTTTAACGATAATCATCTAATTTATTATATAACTTTTAAATACAAAAGGATAGGAGCAAAAAGAAGTAACGCTTTTTTTGCGAACTTTGAGTAAATAATACTATTTTTTTAAAATTAACTATTACAAAATTGGTAATTTATTAAAAAAAAATTAATGTATTCATTTAAAATATTGTATGCGTAGATAATAAATGTATGCGTATACATACATTCGTGTACATAAACATTGAGAATAACAAGATTAATACTACTCTGTCATCATAATACGATATTTACGAGATTTAATACTTTAAATTTTGTGTAAAACCACACGAACACAGCTACGATTTACCTTGAGCATTCTAGGGAGACCTATGTCGAACAGTTTTTTCTAAATAAATAAAAAACACAACTATAAATATACAAATATAATTTATAAGTATACCATAGCCTGATTTCAGCAAAAAATGTTAATATTCAAAAGTTGGTTATTTTCTGGTGCGTGCTAATGAGTGCTAGGGTGAATTGATCGAAATATTTGCTTTTTTTTTTTTACGTACATTTACGTACAGTTCAGAGAGTTATTTAGGATGCTTTTCACCTTTCGCGCAAAAAAATTCAGCGAAAACCACCTTTGACAACAAATCACATAAAAAATCAAATAACTTTTGCAAAGGACCACATGACATGGAAAGAAGAGTGGCAACAAGTAGTATTTTCTGACGAAAAACTTTTTTTTTTTTGATGGGATGGATAGATGGAATTATTATTTTCACAATTTGCGTAAAAAAACAGTAACACAGCAACGACGTCAAATGGGTTGTGGTGGTGTAATCATTTGGTGTGCGATTTGGTATCAAGGTAAATCAAAAATTCATTTTATTGACGGAAAAATGAAGACTAAAGATTATCTTTTAATTGTTCAAGAATTTTTAATACATGAAGCATTTTTCAGCAAGATAATGCTAGCGCTCATACAGCTAAGATAGTAAAGGAATATTTCAACAGCAGTAAATTTGAAAAATTGAAGTGGTCAGCTAGATCTTCAAACCTGAACATTATTGAGAATGCTTGGGGACAGCTGTCACATATAGTGTTTAAAGGTGGTAAACAATATGGTTCACTAGCTGACTTGAAATCATTCATCGCATCTGCATGGGATGCAATTTTTTTTTTTTTTTTAGTTTACAATTATTAATCGTAATATAACAATATAACAATACATAAACTTGGTATCTGAAAGAAGATCCAAAAGATCTTGTCGTCAGAACCATATAAAATATACCAAACGTGTATATATAATATAATAAAAATACAATTGATTTAATAACTATTAACAATGTAGAATAAACAAAAACAGAAAATAATTTCAAAAATATTTATATATATTGTCAGTAGAAAGAATAAAGTTTTTTAATTTAGTTTTAAAAACAGAAAACGAAATTGACAAATCAAAATTTGGAACAACAATTTTGTTCCATAAATACGGTGCTCGATAGTTTATGCAAAATTGATTAAACTTTGCTTGACAAAAGGGTTCAATTATTAAATTATTATTTCGTAAAGTATATTTGTTTATAGCTTTATGGGTAAAAAGATCTTTAAAAATGAACAATGGTTGTTCACTTTTACAACGAAACATAAAACATAAAATATTATAGACATTGAGTTCGTAAACGTTAAGCGCTTTAACGTTTTTAAACAAAATATTAGAATTTTCAAAACATATTAAACGCATTGCGTGTTTCTGACGATGGTAGAGATTTCGTAACTTACTTTTAGAGGTACTTCCCCAAACAATATTGGCATAATTTATATAGCTATGTATAAATGAGTAGTAGAGTTGAATTCAATTTTGTTTATTTAGATAGTATCTGACCTTATATAGAATTCCAATACTTTTGGCCAATTTAGTAGAAATAAAGTCGATATGATACTTCATGTAATATTTTCATCAATGTAAATGCCTAAAAATCTTGTGACCGACTCCTTTTTTATTTCAATTTTATCAATGAAAAGTTTAGGTAAATTATTTGGTAAAAAACGCTTTTTTGCGAGGGAGTGGAAAAGGATCCATTTTGTTTTGTCAATGTTTAACGTTAACTTGTTGCACTTAAACCAGTTGGAGATGTGATTAAGTTCTTTATTCATATTTGAAAAAAGCTCATAAATGTCACTGTTTGACAGAAATAAATTAGTATCATCCGCAAAAATGATACTCATAAGGTTAGAAGCTTTATTTAAATCATTTATATAGACTAAAAACAAAAGTGGGCCTAGAATAGAACCTTGTGGAACACCACATTTTATGTCAATTAATTTTTCATTTTAAAAATAATTTCCATAGAAAACAAATTGTTTTCTATTTGTCAAATAACTTTTATACCATTTTATTAATTTGCCATTAATTCCATAAAATTTGAGTTTCTTAAGTAGAATTTTGTGATCGACCGTGTCGAATGCTTTTGATAGGTCAATGAAAATACCTAGTGTATATTGTGATCTACCAAATGAATTGGAAATTTCACGAATGAACTGTGTAATGGCTTGTTCAGTTGAACAATTTTTTTTAAAACCGAATTGATTTTTATATAGAAGTTTATTTAGATTAAGGTAATTGTATGTTCTATTGTATATAATTCTTTCTAAAATTTTCGAGAAGGTTGAAAGAACTGAGATAGGGCGATAATTACTAATATTTGATTTTTTTCCGTCTTTGTAAATTGGAGTAACTTTAGCTATTTTTAATTGGTCAGGGAATACACCTTGCTGTATAGATGCCCTGAACACTTTATAAAGAATACATTTTAAATTTTCAAAGCAATCTATGACTATGTTGCCATTTATTTCGTCCGCACCTGTAGCTTTGTTTCTTTTAAGAGATTTGTAAGCTCTCTCAAACTCATCAAAAGATAAGTCAGAATATAAATTATCTATAAAAAGCGAATTATTTATAGGCTCTAGGAAATCACTAAAAGTTTTTTCCGTAATTGGAATCTTATTTGCCAATTTAATTCCTATATCAATAAAATATTTATTAAACTCGTTTGCAATTTCGTTTGGTTCATATATATTTGTTTTATTTATTTTAATTACTTTAGGAAGGTAGTTTGAATTTGTTTTTTGTTTTCCGGTTATTTCTTTCAACGTTCTCCAAGTATTTTTTGAGTCGTTTTTAAATTTACTAATTAAATTTGAATAATAATTTTTTTTAAGTTTTTTACGAATTTTTTCAAATAAATGTTGGTAATTTTTATATTTTTGTTGGTTTTCATCTGATTTTGTTTTTAAATATTTTATATATAGTTTCTGTTTGATTTTAGAGGATTTTCTAAGTCCTTTGGTAATCCATGGACTATTCAAGGTTTTTTTTTGTTATTTGTTCACAAAGTGGAAAGTTTGCATTGTATATTGAGAAGAAAGTATCAAAGAACTTATTATATATTGTATTTGCGTCATCACTAAAGTTAATATGTTTCCAATGCAGAAGTGATAATTGATATTGAAAGGATTTTATATTGTTTTTGTTGAAGACACGTTTTTTTATTATATTTTGTCTTTCGGGGTTATTAGAGGATACAGTATGAATTGTAAGAAAAATGGGGAAATGATCGGATATGTCGGTTTTTATAATTCCTTTTTGTAATTTCTTATTATAAATATCTGTTGTAAAAATATTGTCAATCAACGTCGTTGAAGTTTTGGTTATTCTAGTAGGGCGATTAATTAAAGGAAGAGCTCCTGCCATAAATATTTCATCATAAAAACTTTTTACTTTTTTATCTTTACTATAAATTAGACAGTTCATGTTGAAATCTCCAATTATAAAAGTAATTTTGTTTTCTTTGCTACCTTTTTTTTTTGCAATTGACATTTCGTACATAAAAAAGTTGTATGGTTCTTTACCTTCTAGAATGATTGAAGTGATTCAAAAAAATGGTAGAAGTACCCACTATTGATTGTTTAAAATTTAGGTATCTTTTTATATAAATGACAATCTATAAGATTTTTTTCTAAAAGTGTCTTATAATTTTGTCGCACTAAAAAAACAGTTTTTGTTTTAACAAAATGCGAGGTTTAAAATAAATTTTTTCAAATGTTGTTTAGACTTGTAATCCTTTTGCTCTCAATTACTATAAAAGTTACTTTTTAAATATAAATGTATAGTAGAGTTTCATAAATATTTTTGAGTGTCTTATCATTATTTCGCGCAGTGTATACGTAATTATACGTATATGAACTGGATTATTACGCTAAAGTAAAAAAAATTAAAAAAGAAAGTTACTTATAAATAAAAATATGCGGACCTTTTTTTTTTTTTAGACCTTTTTAGCCCTCTCCTTGGCGAGTGACAAAACCCGCCCCTGAAAGCAAGTTAAATAAAATGTGGTAAAAAATAACATAAAAATACTTATTAAAAACGTTGTGATTTCATTTTTTGTTTGAATACCATAGTTTTTATTCATGTAAAACCTAAAATTGTTATTTAAAAAAAAAAAAAATCTTCTTTTTAAAATTTGTATAAAATTTTGCTTCTTTTGAGTACCAGTTTGACATTTTTAAATGAATGTTTTTTTTTAATAATATTAGGGACCTATCAAATGTTTGGGGGCTTTCACCTTCAGGGAGAATAATAAAATTTTGTAAAAAATATTTTACATAGTACCCTAATAATGGAATGGAAAAAACTTCAATCCCAGTGTTTTGAAAAAAAATTTGCATAGTGGACAACCCTAAAGTTTATGTTTTTTGGGTAAAAGTATAAGACTATATAAGATTTTTTGTTGCATTGTATGTTAAAGTTTTGATAAATTTTTCATAGGAAAGTCAGAGAATTTTTATAAGAGTCAGGGAAAAGTCATGAAAAATGAAAATGAAAATTTACTGAACACCCTGAATATATACATTTATATTAATTAACTACACTCATATTAAAATGATCAAAGGCATTCATATTCAACATGTTATTATCTAATAAATTGAGTAATCCTCGCAGTCATATTATGGGAAACATTGTATACATCGAATTCCTCTATTCATGAATATTATGTGTAGGAACATTAAAAAGCTGTCTAGATTTTGAGTCCAGATAATTGCAGTCTTTTGTAAAAGCTATGATTTTCAATGTTGCCCCAATAGCATTTTTATTATCGAATCCTTGGTGTAGTGAATTAATAGGAGTAAATTATAACTCAAGCTGGTATAAAAGACTTTTTTCAGCAAATTAATAAATATGGTAACCTAAAAATACAGTCAAATTATATTACACAAAAGAAACACAATAGTTATCAAGAAACAGTTGTAAGCAATAAGAATCAGCACATATATAGCCACACTAACAAGCAACAAGTAAGCTATACTTGCTCTGTCAGCAAGTATATAGCCACACTAACAAGCAACAAGTAAGCATCTATACTTTCACACTAACAATCTTGTTTTCCATTTTATCAAACTTATCATTAAATACTTTTAGTAATATATTTTCATGAATCTCTAGAAGCTACTTTACCAGTGAAAATTTCGCCATCTTTATTTTTTTAATAGTTGTTCGTCTTATAGCACGTCCATTCATGTTCACCACTTAAGCGTTTTTTTTATATAGTTCTTTTCTACACAATTTCGCTTATTCAAATTCAGGTTTGTTGATCAGCTCTCTTTTTTTCACAATCGAATCCAGTGACGGATCCAGTGGGGGTATCAGAATCTAAAATTCCTGAATTTTAATGAAATGAAGTTTCTTAGAAATGCTGGATTTTTTTTTTTAAGGAGACGCAAATGTGATTTCAAAATACAAAAATATTTCAACATCCCCCCTCCCTACCAAAAATTTCTGGATCATTGATCGAGTCAGCCATATATTTCTAACGCTAAGCAAATTTATCAGAACTTTTATTTAATAAACGCATTGCATTAATATATTCATTTTCTTCAGTCTGGTCATAGTAAACGACCAGGGTTGATATATGACCGGGGCCGAGGCCGGGTTTGATAAAATATAGGCAGGGCCGGGTTTGTGACCGAGGCTGCGTAAACATTGATACATCTTAAAGTACTTTTTTTTTTCAAAATTTATGTTTAATTTTGTATATATATGCATTTATAAACATCATTATAATCAACATGATCATCATCATGATCATGATCATCATCAGGCTTTAGCCTTCCTCTTTTATGGTGTTTCTCTAATCATGGTCAATGCTCAAACGAGCTGTCATCTCTATTACAATAAACCAAAACTCATTCTTGCTTGACTTCTTATTCAACAAGTTGCATCCTTTTACTGTATCTGTCCCTATTTATTAAATACTAGCTTAAATATATGCCAGAATTTAATAAATAGTAAATGTAACTATAAAATTATAATATATAAAAGACTATAAACATATTTCTGGACCCGGCTATCAACCCCTGCTAAACCTTACAATTTTGCCGGATTTGTAAAAGTCTCATTTTTAGCAGGGGCCGGGGCCCCGGTTGTTTACTACCTGGTCATCAATAGCAACTGGTAATTTATCTGCTGTTCTGATTGAGCTACTAGAAATTTTAAACATATTTAGGATTTTATAAACTTTTTTTGACTTACCGCCATCACTTGACTTTTACATCGGTATTTAAAAAAATGCCCAATACCAATTTGGATATTTTTTTTACGGTGGTCAATGGTAAAAAATTAGCGTTTTCCATTGAAAAAATTAATTTTTGTTTTATTAGCTAACGTTTTATAAAATTTACCTGGTTTTTTAACCATACATAACATGATATGGTTTTAATAATAAAAAATAGTTAAAAAAATTTGTTTTTTTGATTATTTACTTAGTTACGCCCCCTAGCAACCAATCTTTTTATTGATACATTTATCTAAGAACTAAATTTTAAATAGTCGTTTTTGTTTTTGGGTTTGTATAATTACTAAACCAGGCCCGTAGCAACCGTGGAGGCAGCTGGGGTATTAGCCTCCCCCCTGCATAATTTTTCATATAAATAATTTTGAAGTTAGTTTTTAGAAAAAAACGATTACGAATTAAGATATAATAGAAAAAAAAAGGGATAGAAAAGACCTAATTTGTTATCCGTATTTTAGGCGTAAGTTCCTTTGACAAAAAGCCCTCCTCCCCCACAGACGGATTAGGACTTTTCGAGGCCCGGGGCTAATTTTTTGGAAAAAAAAAAAAAATTTTTAATTAATAAATTGTTTTTAACCAGATATGCAATTAACTTCAAAATTTCAGGGTTGATTCCTTATAAATAGAACTGCAATACCTTACTAGAACTAACCTTAAACTTACCTTACTAGAACTAACCTTAAACTTACCTTACTAGAACTAACCTTAAACTTGTTTCCATTTAAATATATTTATATTTTACCAAAGGTTTTTGCATCAAAAATTTCTTTAAAATTAAAAAAACTGCCATTTTAAAAATGATAACTATTTTAAGTTTTTCTAGAAAGGTTTTGTTTATTACACTATAATCCATCAGTGCGGTAAGTTTTAGCTTCTAATGTCATAAAAAAGCTGAGAAAATGTAGTTTTCTTTTTTATTGATTTTTCTGCATGCAGGCCCGTAGCAACCGGGTGAGCAGCAGGGGCATTTGCCCCCAATAATTTTTTAAATAAATAATTTTAAAGAAATTGACTGAGAAATGACCAAAAAAAAAAAAGGTTCTTAAAACTATTTCGGGGTAGTACAGCCCCCCCCCCCATTATAATTTTTGTTCCTACGGCCCTGACATTAATGCTGAATCAGCATAAGAAAGAGTAAATAAATTTTTATTTCAGCATTTTAAATTAAATTAAGCATTATTTAGCCTTGCTACTTTGTTTGGTGGTAGAAAAAGTTAGAAATCAAAAATCATTTTTTTTACTATATAACCACCTTAATTTGGTAACCTTTCTTATTAAAATATATAGTAATTAAATCTTTTTGTGATTGAAATAAATCAAAATTAAATAAAAGCTTACGAAATGTTTTTTTGTTTTAATTACCTTGTTTGACTTGATAACATAGAGACAGTCAATAGGCGTACATTAATGCTAAGATAAAAACCGTTACAAAATAAACTATATCAAAAATCGTAAAGAAGACACAATGAAGATGACGTTAAATCGGCGAATTAAATCAAACACATACGCTTTAAATGTAAACATTTTTTTTCCTGCAGCCTGAATTAAAAACATTACAGGAATCATTTACCCAATCAGTCTTGAGGTGCTTAGTTAATTGTGGGTCATCTTATAAAATCAAATTTCTCTTATTTTCCGACCCAGTTTGTAATACTTTTCTTAAAAATTATTTTTACTTATAAAAAAATCATATTTTAAATAAACATAAGTTAAAATGAGAAGGAAAAAATTTAAAAAATTTTTTACTAAATTTTCTTGTTAAAAATTATTTTTGAAGCGATAAGGCATCTTTTTCTCACTATTACAATAAAAACATAGCTTCAAAACAAAACAAAAAGCAAATATTTCGATCAATTCACGATTTAAATTTGTATACTTAAGTATACAAATTTAAATCGTGAATTGATCGAAATAGTTGCTTTGTGTTTTGTTTTGAAGCTATGTTTTTATTGTAATAGTGAGAAAAAGATGCCTTATCGCTTCAAAAATAATTTTTAACAAGAAAATTTAGTAAAAAATTTTTTAAATTTTTTCCTTCTCATTTTAACTTATGTTTATTTAAAATATGATTTTTTTATAAGTAAAAATAATTTTTAAGAAAAGTATTACAAACTGGGTCGGAAAATAAGAGAAATTTGATTTTATAAGATGACCCACAATTAACTAAGCACCTCAAGACTGATTGGGTAAATGATTCCTGTAATGTTTTTAATTCAGGCTGCAGGAAAAAAAATGTTTACATTTAAAGCGTATGTGTTTGATTTAATTCGCCGATTTAACGTCATCTTCATTGTGTCTTCTTTACGATTTTTGACAAAAAAAAAAAGCATTTTTATTTAATTACAATTAACTCTAATAAAATCATGTAATAATATTACATAATTTTTTTAGAGTTAATTGTAATTAAATAAAAATGCTTTTTTTTGTCAAAAACTATTTAAATTTCCTTTCACATAAAAATGATTAAATAGCAATAATAATGATAGAAATTTATTTTTACATTTTTTAATACAATATTAAATTAGATTAAATTTGCATCAATATTAGTAATGTTGATGCAAATTTAATCTAATTTAAGATTGTATTTAAAAATGTAAAATAAATTTTTATAATTATTATTGCTTTTTAATCATTTTTATGTGAAAGGATCCAAGAACAGTATTTGCATAAATTTAATGAATAGTTTCATTTTCTTTAACGATAATCATCTAATTTATTATATAACTTTTAAATACAAAAGGATAGGAGCAAAAAGAAGTAACGCTTTTTTTGCGAACTTTGAGTAAATAATACTATTTTTTTAAAATTAACTATTACAAAATTGGTAATTTATTAAAAAAAAATTAATGTATTCATTTAAAATATTGTATGCGTAGATAATAAATGTATGCGTATACATACATTCGTGTACATAAACATTGAGAATAACAAGATTAATACTACTCTGTCATCATAATACGATATTTACGAGATTTAATACTTTAAATTTTGTGTAAAACCACACGAACACAGCTACGATTTACCTTGAGCATTCTAGGGAGACCTATGTCGAACAGTTTTTTCTAAATAAATAAAAAACACAACTATAAATATACAAATATAATTTATAAGTATACCATAGCCTGATTTCAGCAAAAAATGTTAATATTCAAAAGTTGGTTATTTTCTGGTGCGTGCTAATGAGTGCTAGGGTGAATTGATCGAAATATTTGCTTTTTGTTTTGTTTTGAAGCTATGTTTTTATTGTAATAGTGAGAAAAAGATGCCTTATCGCTTCAAAAATAATTTTTAACAAGAAAATTTAGTAAAAAATTTTTTAAATTTTTTCCTTCTCATTTTAACTTATGTTTATTTAAAATATGATTTTTTTATAAGTAAAAATAATTTTTAAGAAAAGTATTACAAACTGGGTCGGAAAATAAGAGAAATTTGATTTTATAAGATGACCCACAATTAACTAAGCACCTCAAGACTGATTGGGTAAATGATTCCTGTAATGTTTTTAATTCAGGCTGCAGGAAAAAAAATGTTTACATTTAAAGCGTATGTGTTTGATTTAATTCGCCGATTTAACGTCATCTTCATTGTGTCTTCTTTACGATTTTTGATATAGTTTATTTTGTAACGGTTTTTATCTTAGCATTAATGTACGCCTATTGACTGTCTCTATGTTATCAAGTCAAACAAGGTAATTAAAACAAAAAAACATTTCGTAAGCTTTTATTTAATTTTGATTTATTTCAATCACAAAAAGATTTAATTACTATATATTTTAATAAGAAAGGTTACCAAATTAAGGTGGTTATATAGTAAAAAAAATGATTTTTGATTTCTAACTTTTTCTACCACCAAACAAAGTAGCAAGGCTAAATAATGCTTAATTTAATTTAAAATGCTGAAATAAAAATTTATTTACTCTTTCTTATGCTGATTCAGCATTAATGTCAGGGCCGTAGGAACAAAAATTATAATGGGGGGGGGGGCTGTACTACCCCGAAATAGTTTTAAGAACCTTTTTTTTTTTTGGTCATTTCTCAGTCAATTTCTTTAAAATTATTTATTTAAAAAATTATTGGGGGCAAATGCCCCTGCTGCTCACCCGGTTGCTACGGGCCTGCATGCAGAAAAATCAATAAAAAAGAAAACTACATTTTCTCAGCTTTTTTATGACATTAGAAGCTAAAACTTACCGCACTGATGGATTATAGTGTAATAAACAAAACCTTTCTAGAAAAACTTAAAATAGTTATCATTTTTAAAATGGCAGTTTTTTTAATTTTAAAGAAATTTTTGATGCAAAAACCTTTGGTAAAATATAAATATATTTAAATGGAAACAAGTTTAAGGTTAGTTCTAGTAAGGTAAGTTTAAGGTTAGTTCTAGTAAGGTAAGTTTAAGGTTAGTTCTAGTAAGGTATTGCAGTTCTATTTATAAGGAATCAACCCTGAAATTTTGAAGTTAATTGCATATCTGGTTAAAAACAATTTATTAATTAAAAATTTTTTTTTTTTTTCCAAAAAATTAGCCCCGGGCCTCGAAAAGTCCTAATCCGTCTGTGGGGGAGGAGGGCTTTTTGTCAAAGGAACTTACGCCTAAAATACGGATAACAAATTAGGTCTTTTCTATCCCTTTTTTTTTCTATTATATCTTAATTCGTAATCGTTTTTTTCTAAAAACTAACTTCAAAATTATTTATATGAAAAATTATGCAGGGGGGAGGCTAATACCCCAGCTGCCTCCACGGTTGCTACGGGCCTGGTTTAGTAATTATACAAACCCAAAAACAAAAACGACTATTTAAAATTTAGTTCTTAGATAAATGTATCAATAAAAAGATTGGTTGCTAGGGGGCGTAACTAAGTAAATAATCAAAAAAACAAATTTTTTTAACTATTTTTTATTATTAAAACCATATCATGTTATGTATGGTTAAAAAACCAGGTAAATTTTATAAAACGTTAGCTAATAAAACAAAAATTAATTTTTTCAATGGAAAACGCTAATTTTTTACCATTGACCACCGTAAAAAAAATATCCAAATTGGTATTGGGCATTTTTTTAAATACCGATGTAAAAGTCAAGTGATGGCGGTAAGTCAAAAAAAGTTTATAAAATCCTAAATATGTTTAAAATTTCTAGTAGCTCAATCAGAACAGCAGATAAATTACCAGTTGCTATTGATGACCAGGTAGTAAACAACCGGGGCCCCGGCCCCTGCTAAAAATGAGACTTTTACAAATCCGGCAAAATTGTAAGGTTTAGCAGGGGTTGATAGCCGGGTCCAGAAATATGTTTATAGTCTTTTATATATTATAATTTTATAGTTACATTTACTATTTATTAAATTCTGGCATATATTTAAGCTAGTATTTAATAAATAGGGACAGATACAGTAAAAGGATGCAACTTGTTGAATAAGAAGTCAAGCAAGAATGAGTTTTGGTTTATTGTAATAGAGATGACAGCTCGTTTGAGCATTGACCATGATTAGAGAAACACCATAAAAGAGGAAGGCTAAAGCCTGATGATGATCATGATCATGATGATGATCATGTTGATTATAATGATGTTTATAAATGCATATATATACAAAATTAAACATAAATTTTGAAAAAAAAAAGTACTTTAAGATGTATCAATGTTTACGCAGCCTCGGTCACAAACCCGGCCCTGCCTATATTTTATCAAACCCGGCCTCGGCCCCGGTCATATATCAACCCTGGTCGTTTACTATGACCAGACTGAAGAAAATGAATATATTAATGCAATGCGTTTATTAAATAAAAGTTCTGATAAATTTGCTTAGCGTTAGAAATATATGGCTGACTCGATCAATGATCCAGAAATTTTTGGTAGGGAGGGGGGATGTTGAAATATTTTTGTATTTTGAAATCACATTTGCGTCTCCTTAAAAAAAAAAATCCAGCATTTCTAAGAAACTTCATTTCATTAAAATTCAGGAATTTTAGATTCTGATACCCCCACTGGATCCGTCACTGGATTCGATTGTGAAAAAAAGAGAGCTGATCAACAAACCTGAATTTGAATAAGCGAAATTGTGTAGAAAAGAACTATATAAAAAAAACGCTTAAGTGGTGAACATGAATGGACGTGCTATAAGACGAACAACTATTAAAAAAATAAAGATGGCGAAATTTTCACTGGTAAAGTAGCTTCTAGAGATTCATGAAAATATATTACTAAAAGTATTTAATGATAAGTTTGATAAAATGGAAAACAAGATTGTTAGTGTGAAAGTATAGATGCTTACTTGTTGCTTGTTAGTGTGGCTATATACTTGCTGACAGAGCAAGTATAGCTTACTTGTTGCTTGTTAGTGTGGCTATATATGTGCTGATTCTTATTGCTTACAACTGTTTCTTGATAACTATTGTGTTTCTTTTGTGTAATATAATTTGACTGTATTTTTAGGTTACCATATTTATTAATTTGCTGAAAAAAGTCTTTTATACCAGCTTGAGTTATAATTTACTCCTATTAATTCACTACACCAAGGATTCGATAATAAAAATGCTATTGGGGCAACATTGAAAATCATAGCTTTTACAAAAGACTGCAATTATCTGGACTCAAAATCTAGACAGCTTTTTAATGTTCCTACACATAATATTCATGAATAGAGGAATTCGATGTATACAATGTTTCCCATAATATGACTGCGAGGATTACTCAATTTATTAGATAATAACATGTTGAATATGAATGCCTTTGATCATTTTAATATGAGTGTAGTTAATTAATATAAATGTATATATTCAGGGTGTTCAGTAAATTTTCATTTTCATTTTTCATGACTTTTCCCTGACTCTTATAAAAATTCTCTGACTTTCCTATGAAAAATTTATCAAAACTTTAACATACAATGCAACAAAAAATCTTATATAGTCTTATACTTTTACCCAAAAAACATAAACTTTAGGGTTGTCCACTATGCAAATTTTTTTTCAAAACACTGGGATTGAAGTTTTTTCCATTCCATTATTAGGGTACTATGTAAAATATTTTTTACAAAATTTTATTATTCTCCCTGAAGGTGAAAGCCCCCAAACATTTGATAGGTCCCTAATATTATTAAAAAAAAACATTCATTTAAAAATGTCAAACTGGTACTCAAAAGAAGCAAAATTTTATACAAATTTTAAAAAGAAGATTTTTTTTTTTTTTAAATAACAATTTTAGGTTTTACATGAATAAAAACTATGGTATTCAAACAAAAAATGAAATCACAACGTTTTTAATAAGTATTTTTATGTTATTTTTTACCACATTTTATTTAACTTGCTTTCAGGGGCGGGTTTTGTCACTCGCCAAGGAGAGGGCTAAAAAGGTCTAAAAAAAAAAAAAGGTCCGCATATTTTTATTTATAAGTAACTTTCTTTTTTAATTTTTTTTACTTTAGCGTAATAATCCAGTTCATATACGTATAATTACGTATACACTGCGCGAAATAATGATAAGACACTCAAAAATATTTATGAAACTCTACTATACATTTATATTTAAAAAGTAACTTTTATAGTAATTGAGAGCAAAAGGATTACAAGTCTAAACAACATTTGAAAAAATTTATTTTAAACCTCGCATTTTGTTAAAACAAAAACTGTTTTTTTAGTGCGACAAAATTATAAGACACTTTTAGAAAAAAATCTTATAGATTGTCATTTATATAAAAAGATACCTAAATTTTAAACAATCAATAGTGGGTACTTCTACCATTTTTTTGAATCACTTCAATCATTCTAGAAGGTAAAGAACCATACAACTTTTTTATGTACGAAATGTCAATTGCAAAAAAAAAAGGTAGCAAAGAAAACAAAATTACTTTTATAATTGGAGATTTCAACATGAACTGTCTAATTTATAGTAAAGATAAAAAAGTAAAAAGTTTTTATGATGAAATATTTATGGCAGGAGCTCTTCCTTTAATTAATCGCCCTACTAGAATAACCAAAACTTCAACGACGTTGATTGACAATATTTTTACAACAGATATTTATAATAAGAAATTACAAAAAGGAATTATAAAAACCGACATATCCGATCATTTCCCCATTTTTCTTACAATTCATACTGTATCCTCTAATAACCCCGAAAGACAAAATATAATAAAAAAACGTGTCTTCAACAAAAACAATATAAAATCCTTTCAATATCAATTATCACTTCTGCATTGGAAACATATTAACTTTAGTGATGACGCAAATACAATATATAATAAGTTCTTTGATACTTTCTTCTCAATATACAATGCAAACTTTCCACTTTGTGAACAAATAACAAAAAAAAAACCTTGAATAGTCCATGGATTACCAAAGGACTTAGAAAATCCTCTAAAATCAAACAGAAACTATATATAAAATATTTAAAAACAAAATCAGATGAAAACCAACAAAAATATAAAAATTACCAACATTTATTTGAAAAAATTCGTAAAAAACTTAAAAAAAATTATTATTCAAATTTAATTAGTAAATTTAAAAACGACTCAAAAAATACTTGGAGAACGTTGAAAGAAATAACCGGAAAACAAAAAACAAATTCAAACTACCTTCCTAAAGTAATTAAAATAAATAAAACAAATATATATGAACCAAACGAAATTGCAAACGAGTTTAATAAATATTTTATTGATATAGGAATTAAATTGGCAAATAAGATTCCAATTACGGAAAAAACTTTTAGTGATTTCCTAGAGCCTATAAATAATTCGCTTTTTATAGATAATTTATATTCTGACTTATCTTTTGATGAGTTTGAGAGAGCTTACAAATCTCTTAAAAGAAACAAAGCTACAGGTGCGGACGAAATAAATGGCAACATAGTCATAGATTGCTTTGAAAATTTAAAATGTATTCTTTATAAAGTGTTCAGGGCATCTATACAGCAAGGTGTATTCCCTGACCAATTAAAAATAGCTAAAGTTACTCCAATTTACAAAGACGGAAAAAAATCAAATATTAGTAATTATCGCCCTATCTCAGTTCTTTCAACCTTCTCGAAAATTTTAGAAAGAATTATATACAATAGAACATACAATTACCTTAATCTAAATAAACTTCTATATAAAAATCAATTCGGTTTTAAAAAAAATTGTTCAACTGAACAAGCCATTACACAGTTCATTCGTGAAATTTCCAATTCATTTGGTAGATCACAATATACACTAGGTATTTTCATTGACCTATCAAAAGCATTCGACACGGTCGATCACAAAATTCTACTTAAGAAACTCAAATTTTATGGAATTAATGGCAAATTAATAAAATGGTATAAAAGTTATTTGACAAATAGAAAACAATTTGTTTTCTATGGAAATTATTTTTAAAATGAAAAATTAATTGACATAAAATGTGGTGTTCCACAAGGTTCTATTCTAGGCCCACTTTTGTTTTTAGTCTATATAAATGATTTAAATAAAGCTTCTAACCTTATGAGTATCATTTTTGCGGATGATACTAATTTATTTCTGTCAAACAGTGACATTTATGAGCTTTTTTCAAATATGAATAAAGAACTTAATCACATCTCCAACTGGTTTAAGTGCAACAAGTTAACGTTAAACATTGACAAAACAAAATGGATCCTTTTCCACTCCCTCGCAAAAAAGCGTTTTTTACCAAATAATTTACCTAAACTTTTCATTGATAAAATTGAAATAAAAAAGGAGTCGGTCACAAGATTTTTAGGCATTTACATTGATGAAAATATTACATGAAGTATCATATCGACTTTATTTCTACTAAATTGGCCAAAAGTATTGGAATTCTATATAAGGTCAGATACTATCTAAATAAACAAAATTGAATTCAACTCTACTACTCATTTATACATAGCTATATAAATTATGCCAATATTGTTTGGGGAAGTACCTCTAAAAGTAAGTTACGAAATCTCTACCATCGTCAGAAACACGCAATGCGTTTAATATGTTTTGAAAATTCTAATATTTTGTTTAAAAACGTTAAAGCGCTTAACGTTTACGAACTCAATGTCTATAATATTTTATGTTTTATGTTTCGTTGTAAAAGTGAACAACCATTGTTCATTTTTAAAGATCTTTTTACCCATAAAGCTATAAACAAATATACTTTACGAAATAATAATTTAATAATTGAACCCTTTTGTCAAGCAAAGTTTAATCAATTTTGCATAAACTATCGAGCACCGTATTTATGGAACAAAATTGTTGTTCCAAATTTTGATTTGTCAATTTCGTTTTCTGTTTTTAAAACTAAATTAAAAAACTTTATTCTTTCTACTGACAATATATATAAATATTTTTGAAATTATTTTCTGTTTTTGTTTATTCTACATTGTTAATAGTTATTAAATCAATTGTATTTTTATTATATTATATATACACGTTTGGTATATTTTATATGGTTCTGACGACAAGATCTTTTGGATCTTCTTTCAGATACCAAGTTTATGTATTGTTATATTGTTATATTACGATTAATAATTGTAAACTAAAAAAAAAAAAAAAATTGCATCCCATGCAGATGCGATGAATGATTTCAAGTCAGCTAGTGAACCATATTGTTTACCACCTTTAAACACTATATGTGACAGCTGTCCCCAAGCATTCTCAATAATGTTCAGGTTTGAAGATCTAGCTGACCACTTCAATTTTTCAAATTTACTGCTGTTGAAATATTCCTTTACTATCTTAGCTGTATGAGCGCTAGCATTATCTTGCTGAAAAATGCTTCATGTATTAAAAATTCTTGAACAATTAAAAGATAATCTTTAGTCTTCATTTTTCCGTCAATAAAATGAATTTTTGATTTACCTTGATACCAAATCGCACACCAAATGATTACACCACCACAACCCATTTGACGTCGTTGCTGTGTTACTGTTTTTTTACGCAAATTGTGAAAATAATAATTCCATCTATCCATCCCATCAAAAAAAAAAAAGTTTTTCGTCAGAAAATACTACTTGTTGCCACTCTTCTTTCCATGTCATGTGGTCCTTTGCAAAAGTTATTTGATTTTTTATGTGATTTGTTGTCAAAGGTGGTTTTCGCTGAATTTTTTTGCGCGAAAGGTGAAAAGCATCCTAAATAACTCTCTGAACTGTACGTAAATTATCAATCGCACCTGCCTCTACAGCAATTTGACGTGCAGTTAATGAAGAATTTAAAGCTTGTCTCAACAATCTTCGCCTATCACGGTCACTTAATGTTGATGGACGTCCAGAACTTTTTTTTATTCCATACATATGAGGACTATTAACGTAGTTTTTAATTACAGTTCGGCTGCATCCAATAGCTCTAGCCATGCAACTAACGGAATAACCCATTTTCGATAAGTTAGAGAGCACTTTTTTCTCATCTGAACTGAACGGTGCAGTACAACCCATTATTAATTAATTTGTTGTTTTATACTTATTAAAAAAAACCTAAACTAAATTTTTGTCATTTCACAAAAGTTTACAGTTAAATAATCGTCTGTGGTGTTTACATCAAATATCGATGGCTAAACTCCAACACCACGTGTCTAAAAAATCACAACTTTTCAGGAGACCAAAATAACGCGATATTTTTCAAAAAAATCACAGAAATAAAAAAATAAAAAAACGTCAAATTATTAAATTCTTTTGTTTATTCATTTAAAATGTTGATTTGATTAAAATAAGTTTTTCTTTGAAATATGGGCAATTTTCTTAGATACGTGGAATTGGCCTAAAGTTTTGTCTCAGATAAGTGTTGTTTAAGAGGGTAAGTCAATAATAAAACTGCATTGTCTAAAATGAAAAAGGACACAATTTATTAACTAAAAGACATATAAAACTGTATAAAGGCAGTCTTTTAAAAAATAGTAACGCTAAACAGTTACATAATCCCATATATCTTCTTTGGTGTTCTAATGGGTAACTTTTAAGTGTCCTCCAACACCTGCAGTTGTCTTCACACAATTATTTCTTGTAAGGAAGGGAGTCATAAAAGTGATGGTAATCCTCTGGGATGACATACTGCATTACATTTTCGTTTTTTATTTGCTTTACAAATTTTGGAATTACACGCAGGTCCCATTTTTCTTTCTTCATGCTCCACTTCACTTCGTTTAACTGCAATTTTACCATTAATTTTAACTTTTTTATTGCCTAAGTAAATTTTTTCTGTAATTCTTAGTTTCTTGTGAACGTTAACATCCCAAGAAGATCTATCAGGCCGCTTCTTAACAGATTAAACAATAATTACCTGAAATAAACCAGCTAGTTAATATTGTTGCATGTTTTCAATGTAAACAATTCATGATACGTGGTGTTAGAATTCAGTTCTGCCAACTAACAAGATACAGGAAACAAATTTACCTAATTTAAACACTTTTCCCGGTATTATTTAACATAAGTGTTGTTAGAATCAGGTGTAGAATTGGCCATAATTTCTTATTCACTACTTAACTCAAAACAGTCAAATTTTGAGATACGTCACGGCGTTAATTTTTGGCCAAAAATCTTTCAGCGCGAATTATTCGCGAGACAATTAAAACTAAATGTTGCGTGGACTGGAATATTTTTATGTTTGGTTTAGTCTACATTAAAACATGCAGTTAAGTAACCAAAGATCATGGCTTAATTGGTCAAAAGTTGAATGTTTTAATGTGTTATTATGTTGAAATAGGAGTTATATTTTTTGTTTATGGAAGAATATATGTATTTTTACACATTCTTCGTATTATTTTAATCATAATAAATAAGTCTACAAAAAGATGCTCGATAAACCACTATGTTACTTCTTCTATTAGGTACGTGACAATTGCGTTTTACGGAACCGAATTTTGTGCTAAAATTTTGTGCCACGATTTTCGCAGTCTCTTCAAAGTTAGCGTGCTTGAGGAAGGCTTTCTGAAATAACTTTTTAGTATTCGTTATCAACATAGAGTATTTTTAGAAAGAAGAATAGTTGAAGCTTATTATTAATTTGGTTTTAATTATACTCAATTGATATATTACCGAGTTTACTGATGTCAAAGTTTTAGTTGTACTTCTGTGGTGAAATTAATGTCCAGGATATTGTCTATATTTTATCTATTCAATTTTTATTTTTAACTTATTCATTTATCTATGCATCTGCCAAATTTCGTTGAAAAATATTATGTAGCAGTCACCCTATTTCTTGCTGCACTTTTGTTACCTAATTTACATTTTCCTAGTTGTTAGCGCGGGAGACAGAGGGGTCCATTGATTATTTGTATATATATATATTTTTTTATATATAAAATTCATATTAATAATATTATTAGCAATATTTAACTTATTTCATAAATTGATATTATAAACCTAGATACTTTATAGTGAAAATATGATTTAAAAATATGTAAACTTAAACGAAATTGTTTTATTAAAAGGATTTTTAGTAAATAATAAAATAAGACTTAAATTTTATATTTCATTTAGAAACAAAATGGAGAAAAAAAATAAAAGTTCCACATAGTATTTCGTATCATATTCATAATATAATTTATATATGAATCAAATTAGTTATGAATCATATCTAATTTGAAGTTTGAACGTTGTCTTTATTTAACAAGGAAAGCCTTTAGATTATAATTTATAACTAATAAATAAGTTATTTTTATATAAATTTATTAAACTATTTTTAAATTATTATTTGGCCACTATCTAAACCTTCATGTATAACTTAAATATTTCTTTCGCTGTTTTAGATGCTCTAAGTTGTGAAATGGCGTCAGCCAACAACATCAGTTAGTTACTTTCTTTTTTCAATAGCTCAGTAGTTATTTTTATTATATATATATATATATATATATATATATATATATATATATATATATATATATATATATATATATATATATACACAAATGACTTACTATATGCAAATTTTTATAATACTTTGTAAAAATAAAGTTAATTTAATTAGTTTAGATGAACTTGCTTTACAGAGGATCAGTCAGTTATATCCCTATTATATGAATTAATTTAGTATTTAGTCATTTACTATTAGTTTTCAAATACAGTTCTTTATTATGCCTATGTAGATTGTTGTTAGTTGTATTTTTGTATACCTAATTTTTACATTTTATTAAGTCACTTTTTTTTTCTTAAGGCAAATTAGAACAAACAATCAGTAAGTTTAGTTTAAATTATTTCAGTTATTATATCATTTAAAAGTATTTGTATGCTGTGTTAGTATTCCTTGTTAGCTTTGAATAAACGTTTTGATTTAAAATCGGTATTTAGGTGAGTAGGCCAGCAGATACGTAAGTTTCATAGATTTCTATATTTTTCAACATATAACTAATTGATACATCATTACAAATATAAACTTCAAGTAAATGTTTTAATTTAAAATTGGTATTTAGGTGAATATGGCAAACAAATATGTAAGTTTTGTAGGTTTCAATATTTTAAAGTGTATACTTTGTTAATACATCATTATATAGATATTATAACTCGAAACAAGTGTATTTTAAAGTTGAAATATATTCCATTCACATTCCAACAATTTTAATTTAGTTTCTTTATCTTTAGCAAACCTTACTTCGATAATTGGTGAGAGAATTTACATATAAATATATATATATATATATATATATATATATATATATAAACTTTACCAGCAGGAATAGACGACAGTGACACTAAATATGAATTAAATGGCATAATATAAGTCTCCTTCCATTAATATATATATATATATGTGTGTGTGTGTGTGTGTGTGTGTGTGTGTGTGTGTGTGTGTGTGTGTGTGTGTGTGTGTGTGTGTGTGTGTATTACAAATAATTTTAAGTATGTTTTCAATTATTAAATAATTATACAGTTATGTTGTGTATTGCATTTTTTATTTTTTAGTGTCAACTTCATCGGTTATAATGGGTAAGGTTTTTATATTTTTATTTTCATATATGATTTTAATTTCTAAATTATTTTAAGGTTGTTTATATTATTTAATTTTTTCATATAAAGTTTTTCATATAACATTTTTTTATCATATAAGTCTATGCTATAGTATTTTATATTTTTATTTTTTAGTGCCATCATCATCGAAACAAGTTGGTAAGGTAAAATCTAAACCTTTCAACATGATTGTTATTACAAAATAAATACAAGGTTTTATTTTTTATTTTAGTGCCACTTGCATCTGTTCCAGTTGGTAATGTCATATATTTTCAATAAGAATTTATAGATCTTAAATAACAAATATTTTCCAGTATCAACAAATAATTTACATATATAATTGCAAGATAATGTAATGTATTTTTATTTTTTAGTTTTATCTTCTTCTGTTAATACTGGTAAGGTTTACATATTTTTACTTTTTAACAACCAAATAATTTTAAGACGAGGCGGTATTTTATGTTTATTTTTTAGTGCCATCGTCATCTGAACGAATTGGTAAGGTGTATAAAGTGAACTTGTAATTCGAAAATTATTACAAGAATTTGATTTTAGTTTATTATGCCTATTTCTTTATTTTAGTGCAAATTTCATTTGTTCCAGTTGGTAATGATATATATTTTCTTTCTTTGAAAATTGATTTAAGTATTTATTATTATTATTATTATGCTTTTTTTTCTTTATCTGTTGCAACTTGTAAGGCTATATATATCAACTTTGCCACATGAGTTTATTTTAAAAAACATTTGCAATTTTTGTTTTTGTATTATGCTTTTGTTTTTAGTGCCACCTCTGCCGACTCAAACTGGTAAGACAATATTTATCATCTTTGCATTAAGATTTAAATAAAAAACATATTATATTATATGATTTCTTTGTTTAAATTTTTTTTTAGTACCATCATCATCTGCTTCAACTGGTTAAGTTTGTATATTTAAATATAGCAAACTGATTTAAAACTATAATATTATTTTTATTTTTAGCCAGTGTCTATCTAGTGGAATATGTTTTTTACTTCTTTGTTGTTGTACTTTAAATATTCAATCAGATATTTCAAGAAATGAAATATTTTTTGATATTATAGTACTAAAACATCATCAACATATCTACTGTGAGTTTTACATTAACCTCCCATATTTGGTGGTTGTCTGGTATGAATTTATTTTTTAATTTATTTCCAATTTTTTAATTTATTTTTTAAATTTATTGTTCAAATTTTGAAAATAATAATTTTTTTTTTAGGTTGGGTGAGGGGGGGGGTAGGCAGGTGGTGGGCATACGCCCCTTCGTAATAGAAACACCACTTTTATACGTAAGATTGTATAACATAATTTTATATTGTGTACTAATTTTACTCATTATAGTAAAGATATAAATATTTATAAAATCAAGTCGTTTTTGATCCTAGGGTGTGATACACCAATCGCCACCACACCCACCTCTATTGCTAACATTCACCTCTCGTATATTTTGGTGGTTTACTATAAATTTAAAACAACTTTTTTGTGTATTTATATTGCTTATGTATTTAAAAAAAAAAAATTCTGAAAAAAGTGTTCAGTTTTATACGGGCGAGGTGGTGGTTTGGTGCCCCCTCTGTCTATCCGATACACCCGGTGGTTAGAGTTTAACATAAAGTTGTAACCCACTCTTACACCTATCTTTTGACACCAAGATATTAGTATTTCGATAAGAATTGGCAAAGTTATGACAATTTAAGTGAAGAAAAACGTTATTTTGACCACAGTTTCTTCAACAAATCCATATATAGAAAAATCGCTACTTAAACCGTCATAACTTTTGAACCAATTGTTCGATTTTGATAATTTTTTCACCTTTAAAATACTGTAATAATCCTCTTTCTAATGATATATAACATTATAGTATTCAAACAATTTGAAATTTTTTACTCACGTACCTACTTCTATACACACAGTTTTATATTTGAAAATGATACTTGTATTAATATCTTTCTTTTTAGCTAAAGATTTTGAAAGTTAATGAATATATCTTGAGATATCTTATTCTTTCTTGTAAAAATTGACATTTTTGATTTTCAAAAAGTCTTAAAACCTAAAATAATGAATTAACTTTAAAATCTCTAACTAAATATGGACCTAACACACTAAGGACTATTTGCGAAATTTTTTTATAAATGAAGTAAAAGATAAGTATGAGTTTATCTCTGATGTTTCTATGTGACTTTTTGACTAATTTTCAGAAAACTGGCAACCATTTTTAAAAAATATTTATTATTTGATTAAAAAACAAACAAACTATTTGTAAGATTTTATCTTGAATGTTAAAATGTGAATGTTATACAATTTTTTATTTATTTTTCACTTGACATTAAATTTTTTTTTTTTAATTTTATACTTAATAAAACATATTTCATAAAAATATTATTTATTAGTAGGTATAAATATTAAAATATAATAAAAAATATATTAAAACAGTATGAAAAATGTTTACTACACATCAGTGTTGTATGTATTTAAATGAGAAATGCATTCAGATAATTTTATGAAGTAAGTGTATATTTATGCTACATTATTGTGTTATTAGGATATTTAAACACACTAAATATTGCTTTTTATTTTATTTGACTGAGATAAGTAGGCTTTGTGAGAAAAATAAAATGCTTGAAAGTTTTTGAAGTTCCAAGTTTTATCTTTATATTATTAGATCTTCATAATTGTTTATATTAATTATTATTTTTACTTTTATATTTTTGTTTTGTTTTCTGTTTTATTTCGTATCATGACTTTCAAAGTTATGTTCATTAAATTTTAAAATTGTCTAGATTTTATTCTACAATTTTGTATACTTTGTAAATAAATTGTAACTTTATTAAATATTTTTATGAAAGATAAATTTTTTACTTGGTTACATATTATTAATTTATTATTAAGTTCTTATTAAGTTGATAAAAAAGTTTATTATTGATTACAACAATTTTATTATTGAAGGAATGTAAAGACTAGTACTACTGTGAATATAATGTATAAACAGTTGCAAAAAAAGTCTTTAAGGAATTATAATTAGTATATTCAAATGACTATTTGAATATGTTACATTATATAAGTAATCAACTGAAGTGTTCACAAATTTTCTATTTTTACATATATAAATGTTTTATAATAATAATTTTTCATACAAATGTTGGTGTATATCTTAAAAAACTGTGTTTCTCTCATTTATATTTATTAATATCCATTTATATGTTGCATGTTCAAAAACAAAAACGATTTGTAGTTTGTTTTTCAAAGTTGATAAATATCTGATACAAGGTATCGGATATACTTATTATGAGGATATAGCAATCTGATGCACGTTATCAGGTTATTAAAAACCTTGATGTTTGTGTTAAGGTTCTCTAAGTAAAGCCATGATCCAAGCAGGGATGTGGAGTCCCAAAAGGACTCCAGATTTGAATGTGACAAAAAGATTATTTCAAGTATTGTGAATTTCAAAATAGGTATCACAGATGTAATGACTTGCAAAGCTGCTCAGTTTTATGGCTTTTTATTAAGAAATTTGTGCTGGCAAACATCAAAAAGGATTTACAAGCATCAAATTTTTTGGTTTCATTTTATTTCTGAAAATCCTTTTGCATTTTAATTATATCTCAATTTAAATAATTTGAACAAATTATATTTGTTCAATTATTAAATATATTTTTTTAGACTTGGATTTTATTCATATCATTTCAAGATATTTTTATATAACCTTTATAAAAAAGATAAGATATTCAAAATATGAAAATAATTCATTTCTATTAGTTTTTATAAATATTACCTGTTATAAAAATATCAATAAGATGAAACAGAATATACAAATTGAATGAAAATAGAGCATGTATGATAAATTGATAGGGTAGTAGTAATTTTTTATTTTTGTTTTTTAGGTATTGGCAGGCTTGACAACTTACTTTCCTGCAACAAAATCAACAAAATCACTAAAAACTAATTTAAAAAATTTTAGTTTAAAATATAATATTTACATATTGATTTTTAGTTTTTTAATAATTACTTTTTATTCAGAAGTACAATTATAATTGTAGTGTCCAATTTTTGTAATACTTTATCTGTAAATATCAATTCGATATTATGTTATCAATGTGAAAGTATAATCTCAAGATATAATTTAAAAAATGGTAGAACGAGGTACATAAACATACGCTTTGTTTTCTTATAAGTAAAATTCAGGTTTAGCGCAAAATGTTTGTACCAATAGAAACCACTCGCAAAATTTTTTAATTTTGATTGGTCTATTAAAATTTTACCTTTATTTTAACATGGTTTCTACTTACTATGACTGTAAGTGTGAAAACACGCGCAACCTGGCGATAAAGAGATTTTTGAACAAAAATTAACGCCGTGGCGTGGTGTTGGAATTTAGCCATGGATATATTCTTAATTGCCCAAAACCGCGGTTTGCAAATAAAACGTTTTTTGTAAAATTGTCTTATAATTTTGACGCACTGAAAAAAGTTTTTTTTTTTGTAAGATGCAAGTTACGTTAAAAATAAATTTGTTAAAATGTTGTTTAGTGTTGTAAACCCTTTGCTTTCATTTGCAATAAAATTTAATTTTTAAATATAAATGTATAATAGAGTTTTATAAATCTTTTTGGGGTGTCTTATCATTATGTTGCGCAGTGTAATAGTCAATTTCATTCGTCAGCATAATAGTCCAATTCTGTAAAATAGTCAATTTACAAAAGAATATTTCTAAAGAAACGTCCCAGGGGAGGGGGGAGATAACTACCCTCATTGCCCCCTACTCCCTAAAACCCGCCACTGTTTCTTGTTGGTTTATTTTTCTGGTGTCCGCACACAACAAACACAAGGTCAGCGGTAATAATAAAAAAAGAAATCGTTAGAAAAAAAGTAATTAAAACAAACAACTTGTAGCATTTTAGTTGAGGGTGTCGTCCATAAAGTACGTACGCTCATAGGGGGGGGGGGGGAGGTCTTCAAAAAGCGTATGGGGGAGGGTTCAATCTAAAAGTACGTACTTCGATTTTCTAATTTATCACAATTAACCAGCTAATCAATATAAAAGTTACATTCTGACTAAAGATTCTAGTTTGCCAACATAAAAAGATGTATTGTATATGGAGTAGAGGGTATAGTTTTCCTCTATGCACACACATGTATGGGCGCCCCCAGAATTTTTTGATGTTCCGGATAGGACACTTTCACACATTGTGCAAACTCCTAACTTAAGTTTGTTTATACCTATACCAAATGAGGAGGCCTTGCAAAATATCGGGATGGCGGAGGCCTGTGAACTAAAGCCCTAAAACGCTTACCCTCCCCTGCCCATACGTAAGGGCACTAATGTAGTAAAATTTTCAACTTTACCATCTAAAACTAAATTTAAATTTATTGACAGATTTTAATTTTTGTAGAAAAGTATTGTAAATTACAAAAGTTATTACCATGCAAATTTTCCGACCCCAAAATAAGAGGGGTGTAAATTTTGCATGGTCATAACTTTTTTGTAATTTCCAATATTTTTAATTTTTAATTAAATTCTGTCGATGAATTTAAATTTAGTTTTAGATGGTAAAGTTCAAAGTTTTGCTACATATTTCCCTCATGTTTGGACAGGGAAAGGGGGAGGCAAACGTTTTAAGGCTTTTTGTCTCCAGGCCTCTGTCATCCTAATTTTTTGCGAGGCCACCTCATTTGGCATATAAACAAACTTAAGTTTGCACGACGTGTGAAAGTTTTCTATCTGGAACATCAAAAAATCTTGCGGGGGCCCATGCACACATGCCACCCCTTATATACTAGCCATGAGTAAGACCAATTTTTTGAGTCAACAAAAAACAGGTTTTAGCAGGGCCGTGGTTGATGGGTCGGAGTCCCTCCCCCCCCCCCCCCAAAAAAAAACGTGTCATTGGCGTCTCAAAGTTTTCCAAATTTGACCGCTAGGTTTTGCTAAAATAAAAAGCTTCTTAAATTAGCAAAAGGGCACAAAATTTGCTGTTGCCCCCTCCCCCTCCAATTAAGAGGTATAGGCTACCCTCGGCACTGGGTATTAACCTTTGTTTTCAATATTACTTATCTCGCGTAAGACTCGTTTTTTACTTACTAAAGAGGGGTGCCTGAAAAAAACGTCCGCCTTAAGTATGGTTTATTTATATTTGATTCGTTATTAAAACAAAGAAAAAGGTTTATATGAATTTTTCCGTAAATTGAACCTGGATCTCCTCCGCATATTTCCACCGCATTAACCTCTCGGCCAAACACACACACTCTTGTTTGAAGTAGTTTAAATTTATATAATTTATTATTTGCATATTTACTTTGAGACATTTTCAAAATACGCAAACAAAGGGCTTTGCGGTCGTATAAAGCATCTAAGGTACCCTCCGCCTTTTTTTTTTTAAATAAACTTTTTTATTGAGAAAAACAAGTTGAGGGGGTTGTTGAATAATAAAAAATATATACATAAAAACTTTTTATAAACAACATTTTAAATATGGACTAAAAAGTAAAAAATAAACTGTTTCACGGGACCGAAGAACTTTGTGCACGTTCTCAACCTGAAATATCCATTAAAGCCAATGACTGAAAATGTTGGGTGCCATTAGGAACGAGTTGTACTTAGTTGCCCAACATTTTCAGTCATTGACTTTAATAGATATTTCAGGTTATGTACGTACACAAAGTCCTTGGGTCCCGTGAAATAGTTTATTTTTTACTTTATAGTCCATTTAAAAAATGTTATTTTTCAAAAGATTTTTTGATATATTTTTTATCATAAAAAATAAATCTAATTTTTAAAATTTTTATAAAATTTTGCTTTTTTTGAGTAACAGGTTGACATATTTTAATTTTTTTTTTTTTAAATAATATTACGGACCTGTCAAATGTTGGGGAGCTTTGACCTTCAGGGGAAATACTAAAACTTTGTAAAAAATATTTTCACATAGGACCCTAATAGTAAAATGGAAAAAACTTCAATCCTGGTGGCATAATTTGAAACCCTATACAGACTCAGAATAGGCAGAGTTATGCGCAATCTGATTCGCTGTTTTTGAAAGAGAGGCTTTTGCGCGTATGTTCAAATCAAAACAAATGTCAGAAAACGTATTGAATAATAAAAGTGAATTTGAGTAATTTCATAAAAAACCAAATAATAATAGCAAAAAAAATTATGATTTTGCTATCCAATTTTGTGCAATATAGTACAAATACTTATACAAACCCTCACAACTCAAAACATCCGTGATTTTCAGAATGTTTTCTTAAAAATAAAGATTTCAAAAAATTAGTTTGTTTTTCTAATTGTTTTTATAATTTTAAGATATAAAAAAGACAACCATTGTAACAAACTATAAACCAGATAGTGAAACTTGACTATGTTGTGATTCTCATACAATAGATTTTTTAAAACAGTTTTAAAATTTATCTACTAATATCAATAGACTATAATTAACTTGGTATAATTTTTTTTCAAATTAAGTTCCCATTTATCCAATCATTTAGCAAGAAAAGTATTTTGAAACAATAGCCTAATTTCTTTTTAGAACTTTACACTTATTACTCCCATATATAAATTATATACAACACTAAAAAAATTTGAGAATATTGCTTATTGGTTGCTATAACTAGCCCAGATGATTTGCAACACTCTTAAATTAAAAGCAATTGTAAGCAAGAGCAAATTTAAATATCCTTTGGTAATGTATAGTAATAAAAGATCACAAAGCATTGTAAACTATTACAAAAAATCTATAACCTGATGTCCGCAAGTGTGTTTTGATATAGGAAACTGATTACCAAAAGCAATAACTCTCAACTTACCACACCTTTATGAAAAATTAACTGTAAAAAGGTAGAATTAAGAAAGATTGCAAACATGCAAGTTCATGTTGTTGTTTATTTCAATTTCAAAACTCAATACATGTTTGTTGATATATAGCTTTTAACCTGAACAAAATACTCGTTATTGTATTCTATAATTAATATAAAATGTGTATCCCTTAATAGCAACTGATGGTAAATAATATTAAATAAAGCAGCAAACTTTGATAAATTTTATATATTTATAATGCTAATAATTTATATTACATTATTTACATTACATTATATACAGAAGAAAAAGAAAATATGTCTGCTCTAAAAAAATTAGAAAAAAAATCTTAAATAAAATGTACTCCATATTTACAAATTTTATTTATAGTTTTATTATGTAATTTTTAATATAACCAATAAAAACAAGTGTTCTTTTTTTCAAATTTCAGTGAATATCTTGTTTATTAATATAAAAACAGAGATGTGTTATGTTTTATTTTGATGTAATATTAACAATTTCTTTGAAAACTTGCTTCTTCAAATGTATAAGCTAATTTTGATGAAGTTATTTTTATTACAAAAATTGCCATAATTCACCTTTATTTGGTTAAATTTTTTGAATTTAATACTCAGTAAAGTTTTAATGTTCAGTGAAAAAACAAATATCACTTTTTTTGTTGAATTTTCCAATAGATTATTATCCAATTTATTATCCAAATTATTTTCATTAGATGAATATCCAATTTTCATCCTATATAATATATAAAGAAAAATATTGATGTACGCCTTATCAGCCTTCTCAAAATTTAGGTTGAACAGTAACTTCTTCAGGGTTCGTAGATTTATATGGAGCATGTAAGCTAGTTTGGCAAAACATCTGTAAAAATTTTCTTTTTCCAAAATTTTCTATGTTAAACTGTTTATAATTAACAAGTTGGTATAAAGATGGAGTAACGAGCTTAGAACAACCTCTACCTCAGCTTAAAATTTATACTTTGCATATTTTAAGTACTTTACCAGTAGTCTGGTGCAATTGCATATAAACTTTGTATCGAGCATGCTTTATAGAACACGAACATTATATTTGATAAGAAACACATTTAGAAATCTTGCGAAATTGCACACATGCAAATCCAAGTGAAATATTTCAAGAGTTTATACATACAAAACACATTTTATAATAGCAAAAATATTCATAGCATGACAACTTATTTTGTTCTTTTTTTGATAATTTTCTTATCTTTTTTCTATTACTCTTTTTTCATTAAAACGTTCGATTTTAACCACTTAGTTTAGTTTTTTAAATCTTTTTTTTTTCAATTAATACAATACAAAAAATGCCACAATCATTGCCATAATCCACTTTTATTTATGCCATAATCCACTTTTATTTGGTTAACTTATTTGACTTCAATACTTTTTCTTGCTTTTAATGTCAGTGTTTATATGTAACTGTACAAAAATTACTGTTCTGTAGACAAACATAAATATCACTTCTTTTGTTAAATTTTCAAATATTTTATAACTTAATGCAGCCTGCAAAAATTTTTATGAATTTTAAAAAAGTTTTTAATGGTTTAACACGATGTTTTATTAAAGTTACGTAATAAAAAAATATATCAGCCTCCTCCAAACTATGGTTGAAACAAAGCATGAAAACAAAATCTCCTCAGGGCTCACATATTGACATGGAACATGTAAGCTAGTTTTGCAATTAGTAAAAATTTTCTTTTTTAAAAAACTCTAATTTTCAACTCTTTATAATAAACATGTAAATCAGTTTATAAATAAAGTTCTTCACCAGTAGTCACGTAAAACTGCATTTAAACTTTGTATGCAAAAGTGCTTTACTATTAGTCTCGTACAACATACTTATATAAACTATGTATTTGAGAATGCTTTAAGGCCAAGAGCATATTTTAAGAGAAACACATTTGTAGATTTTTTCAAATTTGCTTCAACAGATTTTTTTTTTTTCGTTTCTTAAAATGAAACAATAGATAAAATCTTCATCACCAAGATAAACTTTATTGAAATTTTTACGAGTGAAAATTCTCTTGTACAAATAGATTTTGATACATTTTAAATACTCTGAAGAGTACTAAAATAAAATGTTGATAGTAACACATGACTTGTATTGATAAACTTAGTATATCATTACTTTGAAATTTATTTCAAAAATCTGTTTGTTTTGATTTTCATTATATTTTTTAACAAAATCGCACTTGCCTCTCTTTCAAAATCAGCGAATCAGATTGCTCATTTTTCTGCCTATTCTGAGCCTGTATAGGGTTTCAAAATATGCATCTAGGTGTTTTAAAAAAAAAATTGGCATAGTGGACCAAAAACATAAACTTATTAATAAACGTTGTAAGACGCATTTTAGTGTTTAACGTTTTATTGTGGTACGGTTATTACCATATATATTGGGCAAATGTCTTATTACTAATAAGACACTTGCCCAATATATATTGCATTATAGTACAATGTTAATAAACACTTTTTTAACTACGTGTACGTGCAAATTGGGTTTTATAAGTAGTTTGCACCTAGCTAAAACAGTGTTCTATTAGCTCAAATTGAATTTCTTATTTTATTCTTCTTATTTTTTCAAATTGAATAAATTATTTAATTCATATGACTAAAGTAAGTAAGAAATTAAATCAAAAATGACTGTTTTTTATATACACATTAAATAATACATATAAATAAATACTACCTATAAAACGCAATTGTACTATATTGTATCTGTTGTGGTTTTAATGGCTTTGCTAATTATTGACAAAAGTCACACATTGCAGATTTTTATTATTATAATATTTTGTATAACGATCATTAATTGTTGACAATAGTCAGAAGTTGTATTTTTTAATGCTATATATAGCGAACAATTTTGTTGTAAAATTGTTGAGGTTGTTGATAAGTAATACAAACATTTAAAACAAAATGGCTTTAAATGCATTGAACAACAGTATCAGGTTTAACAATTAAACTTTTAGGAATATTAGATGTAAATAATGATTATTTACATCTAATATTCCTAAAAGTATAATTGTTAAACCTAATGCAACCCAATCATAATATATATTATGATGTAATATATTCTAATTTTATTATAATTTATAAATATTTTTTGTTATCTATTGCTAAGTTGAACAAAAATGCAACTACTGTGTGTACAAGAGAGTGAATATAAATTGATGAAGATGAGATACTGCATGAGCTGGATTCTAATACACAATGTTGTTCTTTAGATGGTTAGTTTTTTTTATCTATATTAATGTTTAAAGAAAAGAAATGTTTTCATTGATTTTATATTTCATTATGTATATTTTTAATATCATAATTTTAAAATGATGTTTTAAATAGTATACCAACTTTTAAAAAATTTATTTGCTAACATGTTTTATTGAATTTTTAACATATACTAAATACCGATAAAAATTACCACATATTTTGTTAAATAATGTATTATTTTGTTGATTACAATTTCCTAGATCAATACATAAATAATAATATTAACAATAAAGTGAATAACAATTATCTTCTGAAAATTAAATTACTAGTATATGTGTAAAGCATTTAAAAGTATTTTTACATTTATAATATCCAAGCTATAAATTTTCTTTTTCTTTTACAGTTAAATTATTTTTACTACATAACTTTTTTATATTTTGTTAAGTTGAATGACAAGAAATGGTGTATTTGTGTTATTTATTAATATTAACTTTTTAGAATTTGTTCCATGTGTTATTCAGGATCATAATTCTCTTGAATAACATCAATATCACTTCTCCTCTCTCAAATCAAATATTAATTTATAAAAAGAACTGCAGTTTCTCCTTCGCTAAGATGAACTGGAAGCCAAAGTAGGAAGTAGGATTATCAGGAAACAGGAAGTATAAGAAAAAATTTTTTTTTTGGATTTATTAAGATCATTTGGATACAGAAGTACAAGATCTTTAACTTTACTTGATTGAACAACTCTCGACTGTTTGTTAAATCTGAATTGATGTCAGGCATATACCAGATGCAGGAAATTATTCTACATTGCTGTTTCAGAGCTTGAAATCTCTCTGTAATTTGATGGATAACAATATTCAATGTAAACAATATTCAATTCTTTATTGGATGTTTTCAATTTTTTGTCATCTGATAATGCCCTTAAACGCGATGCGCTGGGAAAACTGACCCGGACCCCCTACCCATTGTGCACTCCTGTATGTAAACATATATACACGTATATACTTATTTACATATTCATGTATATATATGTATATATACATATAGTTTCTATAACATTGTAACTACTTTTCATTGTAGTGAAAACATTTTAACTACAGAAAAATAGTTTCAATTTTTTTTTTGTTGATGAAATATAAATTATACTCAGTATGATTTTATATTTGTGTTTACAAACTTTAGGGCTAAAATTCAATAAAACATCTCACTTTTATTTTGGCTTTAAAAATGTATTTTTTGGCTTTGAGAAATGTATATTTTTGTTAAAAATGAGTTAAACTAATTTTTTAAATTAGAGTTTTTACATTTTTAATAACAATGGGCTTTGTAGATCATGTTTTCTAAACACACTATCTTCTCAAATAGATGATTATAATATGTAAATAATATTGCAGATGCATGGTAAAGAGTCTGTTTCATACAGCCAAAGTGTTTTTTTTTCCAACACAAAAGTTTAAATAATTCAAAAATATAAATCCATAAGAAAGCCTGAATAATATGTTGATTGACATTATGCTTTAGGGCTTTAAAATCAAAGCATAACTAGTAAATCAAAACAAAATTCTTTTTTCAAATTCATGCTTTATGAAAGCAGAATTCTATTGGGCCTAGAAATTCTTTTTTTGTTATCTTTTGTAGAAGGAAAAATTACTGTTTTCTTTTTTTTTAAATTTAAAAATTACTGTTTTTACTAAATTTTTGTTTTTTAACTTAATAACTTAAGACTTAAAAAACAATAGGTTTTGAATCGCTGGGCTTTAATGTCTTTGAAACTGCAAATAATTTGCAAATCAATGATTTTTGTGACGTAATACGCAATTCATATCAAATAAATAAAATGTATGGGAAAATACAAATTAAATTTTTGTTAACTTAATTAACTTTTTTTGGTCAAATTTTTCCATTTCCTTGTATTGTCATCGAAAATGATTAAGTGTGCAAAATTTGAGCAAAATTGGTTGAGAAAAAAGCTTTCAAAAATTGATTTCAAATTTTATGGCACACAAACATATATAGAAAGTAACCTTATATAAAGCATGGAAAAAATCATACAAAATTAGTGGTAAGTGGTAAAATATTGATTTAAAAAAAAAAATTCCCGATTAAAATAAGAAATTGGAAATAATATGTGACTTTAAAAGTCATATTCATTTGTCCATTTATAAATGTGGTTATGTTATAAAATTATAAAAATAAGAAAGGTGAGAATAAATTAACTTTCCAATTTTAAGTTGGAAAGAGTTTACTTTATGAAATTAATAAATATATATATATACATATAAATATTTATATTTATATTTATATATATATATATATATATATATATATATATATATATATATATATATATATATATATATATATATATATATATATATATATATATATATATACACATATACAGTATTGGACAAAACATTTGCAACCAACATTGAACAATGCTAAAAAGTGTTCCTAATTTTACATGTCTTAAAAACGAAACAAACTATAGTACCACATCAAACAGTTCAGGAGTCTGGAGTCATAGCATGCCATGACATGACCAATCAGCTGACAGGTGACAGCACACAGGCAGAATTTTGTTGACAAGTGCCATTTTGCAGCAGACTAAACAAGTGCAACTTTTTTGGTTTGTTTCATTTTCTTAAGTTTGGTCCATGTCAACGTCACAGAAGTTTTTTAATAATTAAAGGAAGTATCCAAAAGTTTCCAGATGTTTCCAGAAGCATGCAGAAGCTTCCAGAAGTTTCCAGAAGAAGCATCTGGAAGCATCCAGTAGCATCCAGAAATATCCAGAAACATTCAGAAGCATCCAGACGCATTCAGAAGCATCGAAAAGAAGGCTGTGATCGTCAACAAAGGATTCGCCAAGAAATATTGATAGCGAAATACAGCTTGGTCAACATTTTGTCGAGTTGCACTTGTTTTGTCCAGAAGGAAATCAACTTTTTTTAATACTTTTGATTAATTTATTAATTTTCGTGTACAAATAATGAACTTTGTGATGAATAAAACTTGAAGAACTTTGTCTCTAAACAGTTACATAGTTATTTCTCTAAATTGAAAAAATGCAGCACTTTTATGTAAAGAAACTAAATTAGCATTATTTGGTTGCACTTGTTTTGTCCGATACTGTATATATATATATATATATATATATATATATATATATATATATATATATATATATATATATATATATATATATATATATATATATATATATATATATATATATATGTATATATATATATATATATATATATATATATATATATATATATATATATATATATATATATATATATATATATATATATATATATATATATATATAGTTGAGTATATGAAGGTAAAAACTTGAAAAGCAAATTTAACGAAACCCCCACTTTTGCCTGGTCTATTTTAAAATCCGTTCCCACTTATTCAAACATTTCAAAAAGTACAAACTTTTTTAACTAATAACATTCACTAATAGTTTTTTCATTTTTTTGTTTTTTTTAATAATTTTCTATTTTTTCTTAAAAATCTAAAATTATTTATAAATTATGCATTCAACATAATTTATTTTACCTCTTTTTAAATTAAATATAAATAAAATTATAATATATTTTATATATATAAAATTTTATATATATAAAAAATATATAAAATAAATATGTGAATACCAATTATTATTTTAACAGTTTATATAAAATTAAATTATAAATTTTTATTTATCAGTTTTATGAACTAATTACTAATAAATAACACCCACTGAATAATTATTTTCAAGTTTCCGTTTAAAACCTAAATAAATACCGTAATTTTCTAAACAAAATATGTAGCAAAATTAATTTTTCTGCTACTTGTCTGATTATTGTGGAAACACATGAAACTCCAAGTTGCAAAACTATATTATTTATATTACTATAAACATAAGCTATATGCTAATTCCTGGTACTACGGGTAACACTAACATATTTATATATATATATATATATATATATATATATATATATATATATATATATATATATATATATATATATATATATATATATATATATTTATATATTTACATGAAGACACCACAAGTATGTCATGATAGAGTTTTTTATAATAATTTTTTTCCTGCTTTGTTAAAAGTTTAACTTATTTAATTGGACTTTCCTACATTAATAATAAGGATTCAAAAATCATGTTTTATTTTGTTTGTTTGTTTTAGAATTACGATGACGACATCCTTTTTATTGTGTATTATTTAAATCCTCGCTCAACTGTTATTAAGCAAAACCCAGAAGTCACTGACATGCAGCTTGCAGACTACTATGGAGGAGATGAAAATCTTGTTGTTGTTGTGGTTGCTCCCCATGAAATCATGTTGATATTATACACGCTAAATTTTTTTTTTATACATTTAACCAAGATTATCCTTTTATTTCAAAATCATTTTGGTTAATGTCGCCAGTTTATATTAAAAAAAAATTATCCTTTTATCGATAAAGGCAAGTGAACTATTGTAATCAATAACTTTAAATGAACCATAAAGACATTTTTTAAGAACTTTTTTAATGAGCAGAACATATTTTTTTATGTACTTTTTAATTAAATATGTGTGTATGTTAATTTTCAGTCGTTTTTTGTTTGTTTGTTTGTTTGAAACTAGCCTGAAATAATTAAAACAGTCTAAATAAACACTAAAAAAGTGTGCAGCATGAAATACACCAAAACGGTGTAATTTAACACCGCTTTATGGTGCACACCTTTTTAGTGTAATTTAATACCTTTTAATTAAGAGTGTACTTTGCAAACTCGCAGGATTACGATTTTACTACTTTGAAAACTCGCAGGCAACGTGGCAACTTGATCCAACAGTTTAAACTAAAAAACGGTTTTGAGATTATCAATTGGCATAATCCACCAATTCTCAGATCACTATCCAAAATCCTACTACATGAGTTCACATTTAATAATCCTCGTCATAGTTTCTACACAAATCGCATTGTCAATGATTGGAATAACTCTACAGTTTTAAAAAATACATCTTTTACTGAAGATGAGCTGCACGTTTATTATTTAATTTGTGATTTTGCTACAAGTATTGACTTTTTAGGTATTATTTGTATTTAGGTTTGACTTTTTAGATATTATAACGTAAACTTTAATTAAATGAAAGAAATCTTTTTTCTCTTTTTCTCAGTTTTGATGTCAACTTACTTGATATGGAATAACAAATGCTATTTTTTTTTTACTTAAGGCTTATATTTTACAAACCATAAATTTTTCTATAATTTATTGGTTTCGTTTTTTTTTTAATTATTTGCCAAGTAATCTAAAAAGACTTATTTAAATATATTACTATTACTATAATATTTATTTTTCTATGCAATTTATTTTTCTATTTTTATTCTATATTTCTATACTTTTTGTTTTTTTCTATATTAATTCAATTCTCTATACAATTTAGCTTATTCTAATTCAAATTTGCATGCTTTAGCATCAGCTCTCTTTTTCACACCAAGCCAGCCATATATTTCTAACGCTAAGCAAATTTATTACAACTTTCATTTAATAAACGCTTTGTTTTCCTTTATTCATTTTCTTCAGCCTGGTCGACAATAGCTACTGGTAATTTATCTGCTGTTCTGATTGAGCGACTAGAAATTTTAAATATTTTAAAGATTTTATAACTTTATATGACTTACCGCCATCACTTGACTCGATATTTGAAAAAATTCCCAATACCGATTTGGATATTTTTTTTTAACTTTCTTATAAATATAAAGTAATTCAATTATTTTAAAAACAATAAAAATGACGATATTGTGATTGAAGTAAATCAAAAATAAATAAAAGCTTACGAAGTGTTTTTTTGTTTTAAACACCTTGTTTGACCTAATACCGTAGACAGTCAATAGGTGTACAATAATGCTAAGATAAAAGCCGTTACAAAATAAACTATATCGTAAATCGTAAAGAAGACACAATGAAGATGACGCCAAATCAGAGAAATAAATCAAATACATACGCTTCAAATGTAAACTTGTTTTTCTGCAGCCTGAATTAAAAAGCGTTACGTAATGCTTTTTAGTTCAAGTCGCAGAAAAAATGTTTACATTATTATTTATCCCTGTAATTACAAAATAATTAACCAATCAGTGTTGAGATGCCAACGCAAATAGCAATCATTAACCTTAACATTAAGCTGCTAACATAATTAGTAAATTATGAAATTTAATTTCCAAGTCTAGTTTTATTTAGACTTACTACCTGACGACAATAATTTTAATAAATCTGTGAAATAGAGAAGAATACTATAATTTTAATATAAAAACAAACTAACGTAGGGAATAAAAGCATAGTTAAATTTGGAATTTTAAACTTAACGCAAACTTAGATACTCTTTACAGCAAATCTCCTGACAAATTTTGCAATGCTGTTTAAAAAGTTGCCTCATACGAAACTTTTAACATTAATTGTATCTTATGTAACGTTTAGAAAAAAATAATAAAAAATCAGATGCAAAAAATACTGGACAAAACGTGAGTAAAATTCTTAATATAAACCTAAACCTATACAATCCGATAATTAAACAAAAAAACAAGGGTTATTAAAGACATCAAAATTTTTAAATATTTTGAAAAACGGATTGTTAAGCAATTTATTCATTTCATCAAGGAACAGGATTTGTGCTAATAAATAAAGCGAACGCATTTAATGAATTAGAAGAGGAAGTAAAAAATCATCAACTATCAACTACGTCCCTACTCAAACCTTGACTAAATTTCAGAAATTATTAAGCAAATCATGAAAATAAATTTTAAGTGTTTCTCTCTATGTTTATATGGAGTCATAAAAGCTTATAAACCAAAAAGTTTTATCCTATGCGGCCAAGTGTTATCTAATGCGAGCCTCCAACATTGCTTGCAGGTTCATGTGCTGATTGGGAATGTGGTAGGGTATTACTATGATACCAATTAACTTCATTTGAATTTGTTTTTAAGTAATGCTTTAAATTATTGTATCAATCTCCTCTTTTCTTTGCAGATTAAGACTAGATCTAGTCTCAAGCTGCAAACCTACTAAAAGATCTAAATTTCTTAATGCTGGTATAAACTTGGTTGCTCTTTTCTGCACAGCTTCTAAAGCCTTGTTGTTTTTGAACATATCCCATAATTTGGATCAGTCTACAAGGGCATCAAGATCATTTTGAATTGATTGGATATCAGTATTGTTTTTAATCATATCAGTGAGCTGGCTATCATCCGCAAAAAGGTTACAAAACTTCTTGTCTATTTTTGGCATATCATTTATATATATATATCAAAAATAATAGTGGACCAAGAACTGATCCTTGTGGTTACACCACTCATTTTTGCCCAACGAGAATATACTCCATTTTTTTTAAATCAGAATTCTAAGCTATTGCATTTACATCAAGTTCAAACCCATTTAGTTTTAAGTTCAACCGTAAGTATATCTAGCACCTTTAAGAGGCTTGTGGCTCATGATATATCACTAACAAATTCATGTTGGTGAATAGAAAGTTGTTTGACATTAGTAAGGTATTTAGTCATGTGTCCTTTCACTGATCTCTTACTTGCTATTGACGTCAGCGAGATTGGGCGTTAGTTAATTGATTCAAGTTTTTTTTTTTTTAATATTCTAATTCACTCCCAACAAGGCCGCAAGCAGCCACCATTAAGTTGGAAGTTACTAGAAAAAAAGAATAGAGTTATAGAGCAAGGAAACGGTTGACAGAAGGCTTAAAAAGTTGAATGTTGTATGAGTCAGGAAAACATAAAGATGGGAGAGAGTTCCAAAGGGTTAAAGTGCGGGGGAAAAAGCTAGACAAATAAAAGTTTTTGGAGCATGCAGGAACAATTACAGTGAAAGAGTGAGACTTGGATGAATAACGAGTCAAGCGAGAATGAGTTTTAGTTGATGGAACTAGAGATGAAAGCTTCTTTGAGCAGCGACCATGATAGTATTTGTAGAGAGAGAAAAAATGCAACTTTACGATTATGAGAAAGAGGCTCAAGCTTAGCAGGTAGAGCGAGTTCAACTATGTTTACAATGCGTTTTTGGATCTTGTCTAGAGAAGAAAAAGCATCATTAGAAGAACCAGCCCAAATATGACAAAAGTATTCTATACAGGGACGAATAAGAGATTTGTAGAGGTAGGGAATGGAATCAGGGGAGAGAAAATGGCAAACACGATAGAGAGAAGCAACCTTAGCAGATGCTAATTTAGCAATCGATTGTGTATATGGTTTCCATAAAAGGTTTCTATATAGATATATATATTATAATATATAGATATATAGTATAGATAATTCAAGAAGACGTAAAGAAAAATCAGTAAGAGGATTGCCATTCATCAATATAGGAATGTCGACAGTACTAATAGTTGTTTGCAGTAAATAACTGAGTTTTGTTGGAGTTAATATTTACTAGCCACTGTGAGCCCCAATCAGTTACAAAAGTGAGATCAGATTCAAGATCAGCTGCCTGTTCTAAGCAATCGAAAAGAGAAGACTTTTTGTCAAGACAGGAGTATAAAGTTGAGTCATCAGCAAAAAGAGCTAATTTAGATGTAAGGTTATCATTAATCTAGATAAGAAATAAAACAAGAACAAGGATAGAACCCCAGAAGAGGTGCCCCAGAAGTTACTGGAAATAAGGAAGAGTGTTGGCCTTCGAGGATAACTTTAATAAAGCGGTTAGAAAAAAACGATTTGATAATTTCAAAAACTTTTCCAGATACACCATATGAAACAAGCTAATGGAGAAGACCAACATGTCAAACTTTATCGAAAGCCTTAGATATGTCAAGAGCAATACCACTAGTCTTTCCGCCTCCATCTAATGCGCGATAAAATTTTTCAGTCTCAGCAGTTAGTAAGTCAGCAGTAGACAAGAGGATCAAAAACCGTATTGATTGTCTGACAGCAAATTATTTGACTCAAGATGGGACGTGAGAAATTTGTTTTTCAAAGACTAAAAGACTTTGCTATAAACAGAAAGATGACTGATCGGATAATAATTGGAGAGGTTAGAATGTTCACCGGAATTTTTGAAAATCGGAATAACAGATGCCATTTTCTAGCAGGCAGGAAAACAAGACTCAGTCAAGCACTTATTAAATAGTTTAGAGAAAATTGAAGACTGTGACAGGAATGTTGTCTGGACAGCAACCCAAAGAAGAGTTTAATTGAGATATGACTTTAGCAACGGAAGCTGGAGTGGTTTGAATGTCTAACAATGGTTTAATCTGTTTAATTGAAATGGAAGGAAGAGAATGGCCATAAGATTCAAGAGACGAATTAGAAGAGAAGTTCAATGCAAATAGTTCAGCCTTATCTTTGGGAGAGATAATAAGGTTAGTCCCATAAATGAGAGATGGAATGAAAAAAATACATCCATTCCTGCCTGAATCCAGGAGGTTAGGTAAGAGGCGCTTTTTTTAGTTGAAAGGGAAAAGACATCAGCCCAAGGACCGTCACGAAGAAAATTACGATAAATTACGAAAATAGCAGTAAGTAGTGAGATGATAGGGTGAGTCCAAAAATGAAGTACGAGATGAAAGATTTAAAGAGATTATTGCATGGTCAGAACCATCTTAGGAAGAAAAAGGAAAAACTGAACACAAGCTAGGGTCAGAAATTAGGCTGAATCAAGGAGTGATGGTAAACTATTAGGGTTGTCAGGAAAATGAGTCACGAAGTCAACTATCTGAGTAAGAGATTGACAAATACAGAAGTTATAGGCTTTAGTTCCAGCAGGGTCAGTGATGTTAGAGCCAAGCCATTCAGTGTGATGAGCATTAAAGTCACCAATAGCAACAATATTGGCAGAGGGGTAAAGAGAGAGGGCATGGTCAATTTGATCAGAAATTTTATCTAAAAGAGTGCAGTTATGGGAAGAAGAAGAACAATAAAGAACAAAGAGAAAGGTTATGGGGTAAAGAGGTGCAAAGTGGAAGCACATAAGGGAATGGTCAAAGGATTTGAACCTGATTTTACAACAAATAAGTGAATTGATGCGTATGTATACCCCTAAGCCAAGCATATGAGTATTGGAGCCTTTTCTAATCAAAGGATTGTCACCTATCAAAATTGAGATCAGAAGAAGGAATAACAGAATTTACGAATATTAGTAAAACCACGAATATTAGTAAAAGATATATTAAATCAGTTAGGTGATGGTTTTTTATGTTTAATATTTTGATTTACTTTTTGCATATTTAAGTTTAAAGAGAACTTGACTCATCCATAGATAGGGCACGGCCTTTCAAGCAATGAGCTATGCAGTTTTCTCAGTCTTGTTAATTAACCCTAAGTTGTAACATAGGACTCCTTATGTGGCCTCGACAGTGCGTACCAAAAGCATTAACATGAACACCATACATGTGCAACATTGCACTGTTAATACTCTGATATTTTGCAGCTGCTGGTGGAATCAGCCTCTCTAAGAGCTACCATAGTGTTTGGAAAAATCTTACAACCAGCTGGCCTCAGAACCATTAAACTGAGTTTTAGAGCTGTACCCTCATTAGGAGATAACAGGAAGATTTGCATAGCCACTACCAAGGAGGCATAAGCAAAAGCTTATGATAAAAGTCAAGAAGATCCAGCATTCATCATCCTAGGCAGGAAACAATGCAACATAGGTTTACATCTACGCCAGCCTAATAGATGAAGAAGGGTTTCGAAGCTAGTCAACAGAATTATTCTGCTTACCTCTAAAGTCTTTGCCAAGGAGGCCTCCTACAAGACAGTAGCTGGATGCAGTTGACATCTGCCCTAGATGAGCATTTTTATTAGACACAATTTCTAGCTTTTACTCAACCAAGAGCCCCAAGGCAGGAGATTTTTAAGTTGGAGTTTATTTCTCCTAGCACACTCATCAAGACAGCTGGGCATAAGGCAGGTACTGGGTGGGGTGGTACTGAGTTATATAATACCAGTAGCAGGGTGATTGTGATGATCCTAAACCTGACCTGATCTGGAGTAATTAAAAAAAGCTACTTCCTAAAAAAAGCACCTTAAAGAGCTAATTTAATAAGTTTACATTTTTTGAAAATGGGTGAGATATTAGCATCTTTCCAGAGCAATGGAACAATACCTGTTTCAAAGGAATTAATAAATATATAAGGATAGTGGAAAAACTCAAGTTTTTATGAAATTTTGAAAGAACAAAAGGATGCAACTTATCAACTTGAGGTGGTTTTAATTTTTCTAAGCTGCGAAGTGGAGTTGCTACATGAGTATTACTAAATAAAGTTCACATATATATATAACACACACACACACACACACATATATATATATATATATATATATATATATATATATATATATATATATATATATATATATATATATATATATATATATATATATATATATATATATATAACACATATATATATATAGCACATATATATATATATATATATATATATATATAACACATATATATATAACACATATATATATATATATATATATAACACATATATATATAGCACATATATATATATATATATAAGACATATATATATATAACACATATATATAAACACAAACATAATCTGGAAGTACTTCTATCAGACGATTTTAAAGTAAGTTATCAAGTCGAATCAGCAGCAGCAAGAGCCAACAGTAAACTTGGTAGACTAAAGAAAATATTTAGAAGTCGTGGAAAGTACTCTACAAAACCTATATAAGACCCTAGTTAGAATTTGCTATCCAGGTATGGTCGCTGCACAATGAAAAAGACATTGCTATTCTAGAACAAGTTCAGCATAAAGCCACTAAAACAACCACGGAAATAAAGCACTTGTTATATGAAGAAAGACTCTTCATCTTGGTCTAACTACACTTAAAAAAAGGAGAGTTCGAGGTGATCTAATTCAGCAGTTTAAAATTTCAAAAGGTATTGATCAAATCATTTTTGAGAAGTCTCAAGTCAACGCACCATCAATTTCCAAATACATTATTCCAAATACACAAATATATTTGCGTGGACATTATCTTCGACTTGAACGTAAAAGGGTAAAAAACGACAAAGAAAATTACAACTTCTTCACTAACCGCATTGCCAATGTATGAAAAACCTTTAGACGCCATAAGTGCTGAATCATTCAACTCGTTCAAAGATAGTGTTTACCAATTGAAGTTCAATATAGATGAATGATCGGACGCAAGAGTGTCTTTTCTTTCAGCGTGGAATTGTGCCTAATGTCAATTGATATATTTCTGAAATATTTGGTATTACATTTCAAGGTTGTTTACAAACAGTATAAACTACTAACATTAAGTAAACACCTAATGACAATGATCAAAATAGTAATGGTAATAATAATGAAAATAATATTTATACTTATTATAATAAAAATAATAATAATAATAATAAATAACAATAATAATAACATGTTATTTTAACAATAATAATAATAACATGTTATTTTAACAATATTAATTATAATATAGTAATTATAATAATTTAAATGAATTGGTATAACTTTCATCGGTATAACATACAGCAATCGTTTATACATACAAAGTTACAGTTACAAACAGTAATAAACTGACAAAACGTAACAATTAACGATGACATAAAAACGACTACTGCTAAAAAAAAATTATAAAGATTCAGTAAATATATTAACCATAGTTCTTATAATATAATAACCGAAATATATTGCAAATAATATGACCAAATGAATAAATAAAATAAGCAGAAAAACACGGAGAAAATCAAAACAAAGTTAAACAAAAGTTACAACAAACATTACAAGTAAAATAAAAAATTACTTAAAGAACGTAGCACTTTCTCATTAAAATATATAAATGTAATATATAAATATATATATTGATTTCAATAAAAACGGCAGCGTATTACTATTTTTTAAATATATTTTATATAATTGATTTCTGAAATAAATAAACCCAAACTCAAACTCGAGAAAATTGGAAAAGTTTATTGGTTCTTCACTACCAAAAGTAGCAATCTGATTTGATTAAAAATAAACTCTTCAGTGTAAACTATACTATGCGGCGTGTGCAGCAGTTATTTGATTGGTTGCAAATGTACGCCGTTGTATCAAGGTTGAACAAAAGTATTTTCAAAAAAGTATACTACTGTTAAATCTGGCTCCCCTATTATCTTAGCCAGGCGCTAAGATAATAGGGGTGCCAGAAGACAATAGACAAAATAAATCTAATGAAATTTTAATTTAAAAAAAGTAAAAAAATTTTGTTTATTGACAAGATATAAAATAAGTTTGCTTGGTATGCACATAGCTTTCCTTTATTTATATTATCAAAAAATTATAGTTTTAAATAATTTATCTCTTTTCGTTGGCAGGTGGGGACTAACCAAAAAAAGTAAATTTTGACTTGTTTTTTATTTTGACGGAATATTCCGTCATACGGCTATATGTATTTTACGACAAATGTAAACAAACAAAAAAGTTTAAAGATCAAAGGTTAAACTTTAAAAAAAATTAATTTATTAAAACGTGTGCTTAAACAAGCAAAAAACAAAACAAAAAATTAAAAACGCATTTTTATTTGAAGCAACAAAAAAAAAAAAAAAAAACTGAAAAAATTTTGATATTTAATCATTTTCAATAACAAATTCAAATCAATTTTAATATTATGCAGTGCTGTGGCTAGTGGGTCTAGGTCCTCCTTCAAAAAAATGATGCTATTAGGTCATTAAACTTTTTTTCATTCTAAAAAAGCACATTAAATTTACAGAAAACCCCAAAAGGCTGGGTACATTTGTTTGCATCGTTAATCAAAACAATAAAATTAACACTTTATATTATTAAAGTGCATATTTAAACTAATACTACGTTTATTAAACCAGAGCTTTGATAACTTCGTAAATGTACTACGCATTTATAGGTTAAAGAAACGTATTTTGACGTGCTTTCATGCTTGCAAACTTATTTATTATGCCCTTATAACTCAATTTATTAGCAAGCTCGTTCTCAATTGACAGCATTACTAGAGAAGACTTTTATTAACCATTGTTAACCTATTTCAAAATACAAAAAAAAAGCTACATCTTTTTATGAATAAGAAAACTTTTTCATAACTATGGATAAGACTATTTAAAATGACCTAAAAAATCTTAACAATATTATTATATGCTGAAGTTATGTTCTTCACTTGCAACTATTACTGGTGAAGTAAGAATGGTTTTTAACTCCATTATTCATCTTGCAGTTATATTAATTCACTGAAAATCGTCTTCTTTCTGAAAATAATTTGATTGAGGAATTGGAAAAATGCTGGACAAAAAGGTTAAGAGCCATCAGCCTTTATCATAAATAGATTATTTATGATAAAGGCTGGTAGATAAAATATTTTTTCACTATTCTCAACTACACTTGTATTCGTCGATAAATTTTTAAAATCATAGTATTATCTCTCACAGCATTATCTCTCATAGTATTATCTCTCATAGTATTATCTCTCATAGTATTATCTCTCATAGTATTATCTCTCGTAGTATTATCTCTCATAGTATTATCTCTCAGCGTTCAAAAATGGTGGTACTCTTATCATTTTCAAAACTAAAAGTTGCCTCCTTTGAGAGTTGAATGTCTCACCGTCAAAACTGATGCTGAAAACAATGTTTCTAAAAGATTCTCATATATTTTGGTTATATTTATTTAACCATAAATATATGAAACTTACAATTGCATATATTAAACCTTAAAAACGTTATGTGTCATTTGTATAGTTAAAAAATAGTCAATATAGTGACACCTAACAAAATCAAAGAAAACAAAGAAAAAACTAAAAGCAAGAATAGTCATAATTCTCATGTATAAACGTTGTAAATTATTAATACGGCGTAAAATAAAGTTTCCATTATGACCTCAAGCAATCCAACAAAAGATAACTTGAGAAAAATGGTATAGTAAACTGATCTCAAAATATATTAGGAGCATAGCTTTATTAAAGACAGCATTCTATTATATTGTGTGAGTTTTTTATTTAAATGATTCAGTTCATTGTTCCACAAAAAGTTTTGTTAAGGAATATTCCAACATTAGTTTGAATACATAAATGGAAAAAGTCTTACCGTTAATTCTAGTATTTACTACATTAATTTTGTTTTGGAGGGGGAAAAATGATTTTGTTTTATCGCTGTTTAAAAACAAACCGTTAATGTTCAACCAATTGCACAAACAATGGAGTTCTAAAATAACTTTTTTTTACAAACCTGTGAAAATAATTTACGCTATTGTATAGAAGGTTGGTGTTACTAGAGAAATGATATGCAATGAAATTAGTTATGAAGTTAGATAAATCATTACTATATGTCAAAAACAGTATAAGCCTAATAATAAACTCTGTGGTACGACTTACCTGACAACATTTTTTGTGGATTGGTAACCATTAATTGATAAAAACCGAGTAGAACTTTAGCAATATTTCAAATACCATAGAATTTTTTTTAATAAGAGTCTTGTAATCAGTAGTATAAAAACTTTTTGGTGATCAATAAATACGCAAAAAGCAAAAAACCATTAAATTCAGTAATGCTTATAAAAACACGAAAATTAAAATACTTTAAACAAAGTTTAACCTGGCAATCGTACAAATCGCGAGAACTTATTAAGAAAATAATATTTGATAATAGTGATTAGCTTTTTTTTTAAACGTAGTATAAATATATTACACTAGTGTTATACTTATATATATAATTTAAAAAAAAAAAAGAAGAAAAAAAAAGCATTTTACTTTATCTAAACCTAGTTTCATAAGTCGGATTACGGCAAAAATAATTGTCGGAAACTAAGTGTCCGACGGCATGTGTTTCAATAAGTACCCATGGACGCTTGTTAAGAAAAACGACCCTGGGAATGCATTATTATGAAGAAACTACCTCCCATTTAAATAAACCATGTGTTTGCCACCTAATTCACATATCCATGCAACCTTTCAGGTCCTTAAATTTAAGTGTGTTGTATGTAAATATTTAAATTGGTCCATTAGTGTTATAGTGTAAAATGTTGTAGACCATTATATATTTTTTAGATCTAAAATCTCGAATTAAATAAAATCAAAAATCAAGTAAAAATTAGCCTCATACCTCCTAAGACTATATATATTTATTTAGATTAAGTGAAAATATCACTTTGAATATATGCAAGTAATAAATTCACTTAATTCAAAAAATATATTTGTTAAAGATCCAATTTATTAGGAAAAATTATTATATCTTTATGATAAATAAGTTAGTTAAAAATATCTTAAATCTGGTTTTTAGCAATAACATTCATATACTTGACTAAAAATTACTCAATTCAAATAAATGCTATTTGCATAATTAAATTTCTCCCAGTTAATTCTAATGTCAGTGCATTATTCAAAGGCCTCTAGTTTAACAGAAATTACAAGTCTTTCTGATTTTGATAAAACTATGCTACTTATTATAATAAATTATTTAAATGAATAAAAAATAATCAATTTAGGCATAATATTTTCCGAAAACAGTAGCTTTAATTACTCAAATCTATAACAGGTTTTTTAATTATAAATAAAATGTTAAATGAGTTTTTACATAAATAAATTTTTTTTTTAAATCTATTTTCAAAAAGATTCTCATAAAAATAGTTCTCATTTTCAATAGAAATTCTCCTAATCCATGCAAAAACATGATTCATACCTATAACTGTGTAAGATGC